>NW_028226650.1:5000-29420 GCF_052327205.1 Somniosus microcephalus
CCTCCCCCCCAGTCTCTCTCTCTCTCCTCCCCCCAGTCTCTCTCTCTCCTCCCACCAGTCTCTCTCTCTCTCTCTCTTCTCCCCCAGTCTCTCTCTCTCTCCTCCCCCCAGTCTCTCTCTCTCCTCCCCCCAGTCTCTCTTTCTCTCCTCCCCCCAGTCTCTCTCTCTCTCCTCCCCCCAGTCTCTCTCTCTCTCCTCCCCCCAGTCTCTCTCTCTCTCCTCCCCCCAGTCTCTCTCTCTCTCAATTTCAATTCAATTTAAATCGCTTTATTGGCATGACAAGGTACATCTTATGTTGCCAAAGCATCGAAAAACATTCATGGTTGTACACAAAAATACAGATCTATCCATATTGTGTATAGACAGATATATCCCTGAGTGTATAAATATACATTCATATAATTTGTATATACTCTTTTCTTATATTTAGTGGTTGTCCCTCTGTTTATGGCAAGCTGTAACATAGTGTGCCGCTAAGGTTACACAATTTCTCTCTTCCCCTAGTAGGTATGGGAGTTTTTGGTCGTCATTCAAATTTCTGAATTCCGGGCATATTTTTGTGAATTTTGGGTAGAAATTCTCCCTTATGCCCTGATATTTTCTACAAGCTGTGAGGGAGTGCATCTCTGTCTCCACCACTCCCTGACTGCAGTGAGAGCATATCCTGTCCTCTCTTGGTAGCTGGGTCTGCCTGTGTCTACCTTTTTCGATCGCCAGGCTATGTTCACTAAGTCTGTACATTGTCAAGGTTTTTCTCAGTTTGCTATCCTTTACCCTGGTCAGGTAATCAGCCATGTTGTATTGTCTGTTTAGGGCCAAGTAGCAATTGAGTTTGCTTTGGGTTTTTGTTGTTTCTGTCCAATATGACAGATATTTTTCCTTTTGCTTAGCGACGATTGTGTTGGGTCGAATTCTTTGTGTTACGCTGTCACTGTCCTGGGGCTGGTTATTGTTAGTAGTGTTAGTAGTTACTTCACTGAGTCCCAGGACTAGTTGACTGAGGGTATCTATCCCAGGACTAGTTGACTTCCTCCCCCCAGTCTCTCTCTCTCTCTCCTCCCCCCAGTCTCTCTCTCTCTCCTCCCCCCAGTCTCTCTCTCCCTCTCTCTTCCCCCCAGTCTCTCTCTCTCTCTTCCCCCCCCGTCTCTCTCTCTCTCTTCCCCCCCGTCTCTCTCTCTCTCTTCCCCCCCGTCTCTCTCTCTCTCTTCCCCCCCATCTCTCTCTCTCTCTTCCCCCCCGTCTCTCTCTCTCTCTTCGCCCCCGTCTCTCTCTCTCTCTTCCCCCCGTCTCTCTCTCTCTCTTCCCCCCCGTCTCTCTCTCTCTCTTCCCCCGTCTCTCTCTCTCTCTTCCCCCCGTCTGTCTCTCTCTCTTCCCCCCGTCTCTCTCTCTCTCTCTTCCCCCGTCTGTCTCTCTCTCTTCCCCCCGTCTCTCTCTCTCTCTCTTCCCCCCGTCTCTCTCTCTCTCTCTTCCCCCCGTCTGTCTCTCTCTCTTCCCCCCATCTCTCTCTCTCTCTTGCCCCGTCTCTCTCTCTCTTCCCCCCGTCTCTCTCTCTCTTCCCCCGTCTCTCTCTCTCTCTCTCTTCCCCCGTCTCTCTCTCTCTTCCCCCCGTCTCTCTCTCTCTCTTCCCCCCGTCTCTCTCTCTCTCTCTTCCCCCCATCTCTCGCTCTCTTCCCCTATCTCTCTCTCTCTCTCTCTCATCCCCCCGTCTCTCTCTTCCCCCCTGTCTCTCTCTTCCCCGTCCCTCTCTCTCTCTTCCCCCCGTCTCTCTCTCTCTTCCCCCGTCTCTCTGTCTCTCTCTCTCTCTTCCCCCCCGCCTCTCTGTCTCTCTCTCTCTCTCTCTCTTCCCCCCCGTCTCTCTCTCTCTCTCTCTCTTCCCCCCCGTCTCTCTCTCTCTCTTCCCCGTCTCTCTCTCTCTCTTCCCCCCGTCTCTCTCTCTCTCTCTTCCCCCCGTCTCTCTCTCTCTCTCTTCCCCTATCGCTCTCTCTTCCCCCCTGTCTCTCTCTTCCCCCCGTCTCTCTCTCTCTCTTCCCCCCGTCTCTCTCTCTCTTCCCGCCCGTCTCTCTGTCTCTCTCTCTGTCTCTCTCTCTCTTTCTTCCCCCCCGTCTCTCTCTCTCTCTCTCTCTCTTCCCCCGTCTCTCACTCTCTCTCTTCCCCCCGTCTCTCTCTCTCTTCCCCCCCCCGTCTCTCTGTCTCTCTCTCTCTCTCTCTCTCTCTTTCTTCCCCCCCGTCTCTCTCTCTCTCTCTCTCTCTTCCCCCGTCTCTCACTCTCTCTCTGCCCCCCGGCTCTCTCTCTCTCTCTTCCCCCCGTCTCTCTCTCTCTCTCTCTTCCCCCCCGTCTCTCTCTCTCTTCCCCCCGTCTCTCTCTTCCCCCCGTCTCTCTCTCTCTCTCTCTCTCTTCCCCCCAGTCTCTCTCTCTCTCTCTCTCTTCCCCCGTCTCTCTCTCTCTCTTCCCCCCATCTCTCTCTCTCTCTTCCCCCCCGTCTCTCTCTCCCTCTCTTCCCCCTGTCTCTCTCTCTCCCCCGTCTCTCTCTCTCTCTCTTCCCCCGTCTCTCTCGCTCTCTCTTCCCCCCGTCTCTCTCTCTCTCTCTCTTCCCCCCCGTCTCTCTCTTTCTCTCTTCCCCCCCCGTCTCTCTCTCTCTCTCTTACCCCCCGACTCTCTCTCTCTTCCCCCCCATCTCTCTCTCTCTCTCTCTCTCTCTCTTCCCCCGTCTCTCTCTCTCTCTCTTCCCCCCCGTCTCTCTCTCTCTCTTCCCCCCGTCTCTCTCTCTCTCTCTCTTCCCCCCCGTCTCTCTCTCTCTTCCCCCCGTCTCTCTCTCTCTCTCTCTCTTCCCCCCTGTCTCTCTCTCTCCAATTCCAATTCCAATTCAAATGCTTTATTGGCATGAAAGTTTACAGAGAACCATATTGCCAAAGCTTACATAGCAAAAAGGTACAGTTTTCCAACATTCTGTAGGTGTCAATCGATTTGACATTTGTTGGGTACATACAATATTACTTTGAAACAATATTAATTTTAAACAGTCTTTGTACTTCATTTGGTACGTTCAATATTAATTTTAAACAGTCTTAATTTTAAACAGTCCTCAGGTTGTGACATGTTGTTACATATTTGGCCCCAAGGTATGGTCTGTCTCCTTCTCCTAGGACTAATCTCAATTTTGACAGGTCATCCAATTCCTTGAAATCTGGGGTTGTTTGGCTTAGCTTGTTGAATAATATGTTTCTTGATGTGTTGAATTTTTCGCATTTTAGGAGGAAATGCATTTCTGTTTCAACCTCGCCAGCCAGACATTGATCGCATATTCTATTCTCTCTAGGCTGCCAGGATTTCTTGTATCTGCCTTTTTCAATTTCCAGTTGGTGGTCGCTTAGTCTGTACCTGGTGAGGGTCTGTCTCTGTTTTGTGTCTCTGATGGTCGTGAGGTAGTCTGCCAGTTTATATTCTCTTTTTAGGGCCCGGTAACATTCTAATCTGCTTTGGCTTTCGGTTATTTTGTTCCAATGTTCCAGGTAGGTTTCTTTGCATTTTTTAATGATTTGGTTCACTCGGATTGGTGTTTGGACGGCTGTGTTGGTCTGGGGCTGGTCAGGGTCCGGCTGAGTACTTAATTTCAGTAGCAGCTGACTCAGGGGACTCTTTTCTGGGTTTAGCTCTTGGGTCTGAAAGGCTTTGAAATGAAGGGTGTCTGGGGAGCTAGCTTTGAGGTGATTTAGGAAGTTTAGTGCTCATTTTTGGATGTTTATTATCAGTGGGTATCTGCCTAGTTCGGCTCTGCATGCATTTGTTGGCGTTTTTCTTTGGGTGCGAAGGATGCTTCGGCAGAATTCTGCATGTAGGGCTTCTATTGTGTGTTTTTCCCATTTAGTGTAGCTTTGGTGATTTAGCGGGCCCCATACTTCACTACCGTACAGTGCAATGGGCAGGATTATGCTGTCAAATATTTTGAGCCAGATTTTGATTGGGATTTGGATGTTGTAGAATTTTCTTTTTATTGCATATAGGGCTCTTCGGGCTTTTTCTTTTAGTGCATTCACTGCTATGCTGAAGCTCCCTGATGCTGTAATAGTTAGACCAAGGTAGGTGTAGCTCATAGTGTGTCCTATAGTGGTATCTCTCTCTCTCTTCCCCCGTCTCTCTCTCTCTCTTCCCCGTCTCTCTCTCCAATTCCAATTCCAATTCCAATTAAAATGCTTTATTGGCATGAAAGTTTACAGAGAACCATATTGCCAAAGCTTACATAGCAAAAAGGTACAGTTTTCCAACATTCTGTAGGTGTCAATCGATTTGACATTTGTTGGGTACATACAATATTACTTTTAAACAATATTAATTTTAAACAGTCTTTGTACTTCATTTGGTACGTTCAATATTAATTTTAAACAGTCCTCAGGTTGTGACATGTTGTTACATATTTGGCCCCAAGGTATGGTCTGTCTCCTTCTCCTAGGACTAATCTCAATTTTGACAGATCATCCAATTCCTTGAAATCTGGGGTTGTTTGGCTTAGCTTGTTGAATAATATGTTTCTTGATGTGTTGAATTTTTCGCATTTTAGGAGGAAATGCATTTCTGTTTCAACCTCGCCAGCCAGACATTGATCGCATATTCTATTCTCTCTAGGCTGCCAGGATTTCTTGTATCTGCCTTTTTCAATTTCCAGTTGGTGGTCGCTTAGTCTGTACCTGGTGAGGGTCTGTCTCTGTTTTGTGTCTCTGATGGTCGTGAGGTAGTCTGCCAGTTTATATTCTCTTTTTAGGGCCCGGTAACATTCTAATCTGCTTTGGCTTTCGGTTATTTTGTTCCAATGTTCCAGGTAGGTTTCTTTGCATTTTTTAATGATTTGGTTCACTCGGATTGGTGTTTGGGCGGCTGTGTTGGTCTGGGGCTGGTCAGGGTCCGGCTGAGTACTTAGTTTCCGTAGCAGCTGACTCAGGGGACTCTTTTCTGGGTTTAGCTCTTGGGTCTGAAAGGCTTTGAAATGAAGGGTGTCTGGGGAGCTAGATTTGAGGTGATTTAGGAAGTTTAGTGCTCGTTTTTGGATGTTTATTATCAGTGGGTATCTGCCTAGTTCGGCTCTGCATGCATTTGTTGGCGTTTTCCTTTGGGTGCGAAGGATGCTTCGGCAGAATTCTGCATGTAGGGCTTCTATTGTATGTTTTTCCCATTTAGTGTAGCTTTGGTGATTTAGCGGGCCCCATACTTCACTACCGTACAGTGCAATGGGCAGGATTATGCTGTCAAATATTTTGAGCCAGATTTTGATTGGGATTTGGATGTTGTAGAATTTTCTTTTTATTGCATATAGGGCTCTTCGGGCTTTTTCTTTTAGTGCATTCACTGCTATGCTGAAGCTCCCTGATGCTGTAATAGTTAGACCAAGGTAGGTGTAGCTCATAGTGTGTCCTATAGTGGTATCACTGAGGGTAAACTGGTATTTGTTTTCCTGACATCTGGGCCTTTTTTGGAAAATCATGATGTTGGTTTTCTTTAGATTTACTGTTAGAGCCCAATTTTGGCAGTATTTGTCGAGTAGGTCTAGTTGTTGCTGTAATCCCTGTTCTGTGGGAGACAGCAGAACCAGGTCGTCCGCATAGAACAGGGATTTCACTTCTCCATCTAGGAGACGGAGACCTGGTGACTCGCTTTGCTCCAGCATGTCTGCTAATTCATTTATGTATATGTTGAACAGGGTCGGGCTCAAATTGCAGCCCTGCCGGACGCCTCTTCTCTGGGTGAAGAAATCGGTGCGTTTGTCTCCAATTTTGACCCCGCATTTGTTTTTCAGATACATTGATTTAATAAGGTCATAGACTTTGCCCCCTCTCTCTCTCTCTCCTCCCCCCCAGTCTCTCTCTCTCTCCTCCCCCCAGTCTCTCTCTCTCCTCCCACCAGTCTCTCTCTCTCTCTCTCTTCTCCCCCCAGTCTCTCTCTCTCTCCTCCCCCCAGTCTCTCTCTCTCCTCCCCCCAGTCTCTCTTTCTCTCCTCCCCCCAGTCTCTCTCTCTCTCCTCCCCCCAGTCTCTCTCTCTCTCCTCCCCCCAGTCTCTCTCTCTCTCCTCCCCCCAGTCTCTCTCTCTCTCAATTTCAATTCAATTTAAATCGCTTTATTGGCATGACAAGGTACATCTTATGTTGCCAAAGCATCGAAAAACATTCATGGTTGTACACAAAAATACAGATCTATCCATATTGTGTATAGACAGATATATCCCTGAGTGTATAAATATACATTCATATAATTTGTATATACTCTTTTCTTATATTTAGTGGTTGTCCCTCTGTTTATGGCAAGCTGTAACATAGTGTGCCGCTAAGGTTACACAATTTCTCTCTTCCCCTAGTAGGTATGGGAGTTTTTGGTCGTCATTCAAATTTCTGAATTCCGGGCATATTTTTGTGAATTTTGGGTAGAAATTCTCCCTTATGCCCTGATATTTTCTACAAGCTGTGAGGGAGTGCATCTCTGTCTCCACCACTCCCTGACTGCAGTGAGAGCATATCCTGTCCTCTCTTGGTAGCTGGGTCTGCCTGTGTCTACCTTTTTCGATCGCCAGGCTATGTTCACTAAGTCTGTACATTGTCAAGGTTTTTCTCAGTTTGCTATCCTTTACCCTGGTCAGGTAATCAGCCATGTTGTATTGTCTGTTTAGGGCCAAGTAGCAATTGAGTTTGCTTTGGGTTTTTGTTGTTTCTGTCCAATATGACAGATATTTTTCCTTTTGCTTAGCGACGATTGTGTTGGGTCGAATTCTTTGTGTTACGCTGTCACTGTCCTGGGGCTGGTTATTGTTAGTAGTGTTAGTAGTTACTTCACTGAGTCCCAGGACTAGTTGACTGAGGGTATCTATCCCAGGACTAGTTGACTTCCTCCCCCCAGTCTCTCTCTCTCTCTCCTCCCCCCAGTCTCTCTCTCTCTCCTCCCCCCAGTCTCTCTCTCTCTCTCTCTTGCCCCCAGTCTCTCTCTCTCTCTTCCCCCCCGTTTCTCTCTCTCTCTTCTCCCCCGTCTCTCTCTCTCTCTCCTCCCCCCAGTCTCTCTCTCTCTCTTCCCCCCAGTCTCTCTCTCTCTCTCCTCCCCCCAGTCTCTCTCTCTCTCCTCCCCCCAGTCTCTCTCTCTCTCTCTCTTCCCCCAGTCTCTCTCTCTCTCTTCCCCCCCGTCTCTCTCTCTCTCTTCCCCCCCGTCTCTCTCTCTCTCTTCCCCCCCGTCTCTCTCTCTCTCTTCCCCCCCGTCTCTCTCTCTCTCTTCCCCCCCGTCTCTCTCTCTCTCTTCCCCCCCGTCTCTCTCTCTCTCTTCGCCCCCGTCTCTCTCTCTCTCTTCCCCCCGTCTCTCTCTCTCTCTTCCCCCCCGTCTCTCTCTCTCTCTTCCCCCCGTCTCTCTCTCTCTCTTCCCCCGTCTGTCTCTCTCTCTTCCCCCCGTCTCTCTCTCTCTCTCTTCCCCCGTCTGTCTCTCTCTCTTCCCCCCGTCTCTCTCTCTCTCTCTTCCCCCCGTCTCTCTCTCTCTCTCTTCCCCCCATCTGTCTCTCTCTCTTCCCCCCGTCTCTCTCTCTCTCTTGCCCCGTCTCTCTCTCTCTTCCCCCCGTCTCTCTCTCTCTTCCCCCGTCTCTCTCTCTCTCTCTCTTCCCCCGTCTCTCTCTCTCTTCCCCCCGTCTCTCTCTCTCTCTTCCCCCCGTCTCTCTCTCTCTCTCTTCCCCCGTCTGTCTCTCTCTCTTCCCCCCGTCTCTCTCTCTCTCTCTTCCCCCCGTCTCTCTCTCTCTCTCTTCCCCCCGTCTGTCTCTCTCTCTTCCCCCCGTCTCTCTCTCTCTCTTGCCCCGTCTCTCTCTCTCTTCCCCCCGTCTCTCTCTCTCTTCCCCCGTCTCTCTCTCTCTCTCTCTTCCCCCGTCTCTCTCTCTCTTCCCCCCGTCTCTCTCTCTCTCTTCCCCCCGTCTCTCTCTCTCTCTCTTCCCCCCATCTCTCGCTCTCTTCCCCTATCTCTCTCTCTCTCTCTCTCTTCCCCCCGTCTCTCTCTTCCCCCCTGTCTCTCTCTTCCCCCGTCCCTCTCTCTCTCTTCCCCCCGTCTCTCTCTCTCTTCCCCCGTCTCTCTGTCTCTCTCTCTCTCTTCCCCCCCCGCCTCTCTGTCTCTCTCTCTCTCTCTCTCTCTCTTCCCCCCCGTCTCTCTCTCTCTCTCTTCCCCCCCGGTCTCTCTCTCTCTTCCCCGTCTCTCTCTCTCTCTTCCCCCCGTCTCTCTCTCTCTCTCTCCCCCTATCGCTCTCTCTTCCCTCCCGTCTCTCTCTTCCCCCCTGTCTCTCTCTTCCCCCGGTCTCTCTCTCTCTTCCCCCCGTCTCTCTCTCTCTTCCCCCCCGTCTCTCTGTCTCTCTCTCTCTCTCTCTCTCTCTTCCCCCCCGTCTCTCTGTCTCTCTCTCTCTCTCTCTCTTTCTTCCCCCCCCGTCTCTCTCTCTCTCTCTCTCTCTTCCCCCGTCTCTCACTCTCTCTCTGCCCCCCGGCTCTCTCTCTCTCTCTTCCCCCCAGTCTCTCTCTCTCTCTCTCTCTTCCCCCCAGTCTCTCTCTCTCTCTCTTCCCCCCGTCTCTCTCTCTCTCTTCCCCCATCTCTCTCTCTCCCCCCCGTCTCTCTCTCTCTCTCTTCCCCCCGTCTCTCTCTCTCTCTCTTCCCCCCGTCTCTCTCTCTCTCTCTTCCCCCGTCTCTCTCTCTTCCCCCAGTCTCTCTCTCTCTCTCCTCCCCCCAGTCTCTCTCTCTCTCTCCTCCCCCCAGTGTCTCTCTCTCTCTCTCTTCCCCCCGTCTCTCTCTCTCTCTCTCTCTCTCTCTTCCCCCCCGTCTCTCTCTCTCTCTTCCCCCGTCTCTCTCTCTCTCTCTTCCCCCGCCTCTCTCTCTCTCTCTCTTCCCCCCGTCTCTCTCTCTCTCTCTTCCCCCCGTCTCTCTCTCTCTCTCTTCCCCCCGTCTTTCTCTCTCTTCCCCCGTCTCTCTCTCTGTCTTCCCCGTCTCTCTCGCTCTCTCTTCCCCCGTCTCTCTCTCTCTCTCTCTTCCCCCCCGTCTCTCTCTCTCTCTCTTCCCCCGTCTCTCTCTCTCTCTTACCCCCCGACTCTCTCTCTCTTCCCCCCGTCTCTCTCTCTCTCTCTCTCTCTTCCCCATCTCTCTCTCTCTCTTCCCCATCTCTCTCTCTCTCTCTTCCCCCCATCTCTCTCTCTCTCTCTCTTCCCCCCCCGTCTCTCTCTCTCTTCCCCCCGTCTCTCTCTCTCTCTCTCCCTTCCCCCCTGTCTCTCTCTCTTCCCCCCGTCTCTCTCTCTCTCTTCCCCCCCTGTTGTGTATGTAATATGTGTGCTACTTGAACCTATGGACAGGACTGCACTACTTGTAGGGCGTAGTGATACGCAGTACCACTCCTGGCCATAGGGGTATAAATAGTACTGTGGGTACTGATCTCCCCTCAGTTCCCGCCTGTGGGCATGAAGTAAAGACCTACGTATAGTCCCTACCTCCAACCAGTAAAGACCTGTTTGAGTTATACGTTTAAGTCTTTGTGTTAATTGTTCAATACAATACACATACTTAACACTGGCGACGAGTCAGGTTCTTACCCTGCGGCAGTTGAAGAGAGGTTTCAAACATCACCACCCCACTAGAAGCGACAGGCTTTAGGACTCTGAAGCCTCCATCAGCGACTGAGCACTGGAGTGCAGCAGCCATCCTGACAGCTTCCAGCGACTGACAGAAGTCTTTCTGCAGTTTCCTTGTTCAACCTAGGTGGTGGGGTAAGCCGTGCAGCGTTGGCTGCAAAGACAGGGCTGGGGAAGTTGGAGAAGATAAGGGCGATCGCAATCCCTGATAAGAGCCGCGGTGAAACGCGCGAGCGGGTAAGCCAGAGCCCGGGAGGGAGCGAGCAAGAGCCGCGCGAGCGGGTGAGCCAGAGGCCGGGAGCCGCTTCAAGTGCTAGGCGCAGCGCGGGCCAGCGATCGGGACCAAAGATAAGGGCCGCACTCGGACTGAAAGGCGCGGCGGCTGCAGAAGCTCAAGGTGCGAGAGCCGTGGTGCACAGCGCGGGCTATCGATCGCACAGGAGATAAGGGCCGCAGTCGGGCTGAAAGTCAGCGTCGGGGAACGGGTGAAAACCGCCATTGAAGTGGGCGGGGAGAGCGAGAAGCGCGGGAAAGCCGCCATTTTTCACGGGAAAACCGCTGGGGAAGAAGGCAGAAGCGGGAAACCGCCATCTTAGAAAATTAATAAGAATTTTCAGAAACAAGAAATAAGTGAAGCAATACTTGTGGTGTTCTCAAGAAGAGAGGAAAAATAAGTATAAGTAAAGCAATACTTGTGGTGTTCTCAAGAAGAGAAGAAAATTAATAATAAGTAAAGAAATACTTGTGTTGTTCTCGAGAAGAGAAGAAGATGCCTAAACGAGGTAATATCACCAAATGCTATCGTTGTGGGAAGTCAACACACGACCAAAAGCAATGCTGGGGTAAAAACCAGGAATGCTGGAAATGTGGCAAGATCGGGCACATAGCTAAAGTGTGCCGGTCAGGAACGACGTGCAACAATAATGAGTCCTCACAAAAATGGGACAGAAAGGTACATGACGCAAATAGAAAGAGTCTGAAGGAACAGAAGTCGGACACACACGCCAAAGGCAGAGGACTGGACGGTCTAAGAATTCACAACGTGAGCAATGAAGCCGACCGTCAAACTATTTGGATAACGCTACCGATTGAAAAGGTCCCAGTAAAAATGGAAGTGGACACCGGATCGGCGTTGACGGTCATGAATAAGCATGACTATCAAAAGTTTTTCAAGCATATTCCACGACGGGATGCGGATCTGATACTGAAGACATACACGGGGCAAAAAGTATTCCCCATCGTGAAGATAGTCGGCCCAGACTCTGGAACGGATGATGGTAAGCCCAACTCAGGTGCAAAAGACAAAGTTTCAGCACAGAATTCCACTGAGCAACAACAACATAGTTTAACTGTGGATTCTGAGTCTGGCAAGTCTACTGATGTGCCCATTTCTGAGGGACACCGGGCTCGAACTCAACTCCATTTCAAACTACAACAGCAATTAGAACAAATGCTTCGCCGTTTTGAGCAAGAGTTGAATGCAACAAAAGAGTTCTTTGATATAGAGTTGGAGAATCTGGAAAGACAACAGAAGCAGCTGATGGAGAAAATGGAGCAGGAGCACACAAAACGTCTGATGTCAGAGGAGTTAACGGTCAGCCAACTCCTGCATATGCTGAAGGACAGGACTCTGAAATGGGAAAAACTTGAACACGAACTTCAATATTCAAACGAAAGGGGTTCGGAGCTCTCAAAGGTTATTGGAAGAGCTGAGGTGGCAACGCAGACTGAGATGATTGCAACAGAGCAGCCCTTGGATGCCAAAAGTACGCTGACTCACGTCAACGTAGAACAACAGACCGCTGAAACAGCTGCTCCGGTAGAGGGATTGAATAGTCCGATCAATCAATCTCCAAAAGAAGTTGAAGTAGTAAAATCTCAAATGAGGTCATTAGTAAACGACTTGCTGAAAGCCCAGAAAAAGCTGGATGAAGAGGTACGCATGAAGAAGTCTCTTCAGGAAAGATGTCTGGACTTGGAACAAAAGCTGGCTAACGCCCAGCTGGGTATGGAGGAAATAGAAGACCCTCTCGCTGGCCTAGATCAGGACGACACCGAATATTACTATGTCCTGTCCTGCCCAACTTGTAACTTCGACTCCCAAAGTGCAGAAATCATGGAGGAGCACCAAAAGTCTACGGAACATCGGGAGAAGCTGGCTCTACGACGGAAACAGGAGGAAGAGAAGGAGGAACTGCGCATGCAGCTGGCAGCTGTGGCAGCTGACAATGGAGCCCAGAGAGTCTCCAAGAAGCAGAAAAGGAAAAGTCGAAACAGAAGATGACCCATCTGAACCATTATTACCTCTACCAGATCACACACGTGGTCCCTCCGAACGGAGCCAATTCAGTTCGGAAGTTCAAACTGTTAAATCCATGGAAGGACTATTGAATGAGTCACTCCAACAACGTGAACCGACTACACCACAGAGATTGAATCTGTGAACTGTTTCCCGCAGAGACTGAATCTGTGATCTGTTTTGACATGAAGTTATCTATGTACCTATGTTATTCTGTTATGTAAACCTGAAGTTATATATGTATATATGTTATTACGTTATGTTAAATGGGGAGATGACTGTAAAGCTAAGAAGGGAGGAATGTTGTGTATGTAATATGTGTGCTACTTGAACCTATGGACAGGACTGCACTACTTGTAGGGCGTAGTGATACGCAGTACCACTCCTGGCCATAGGGGTATAAATAGTACTGTGGGTACTGATCTCCCCTCAGTTCCCGCCTGTGGGCATGAAGTAAAGACCTACGTATAGTCCCTACCTCCAACCAGTAAAGACCTGTTTGAGTTATACGTTTAAGTCTTTGTGTTAATTGTTCAATACAATACACATACTTAACACCCCCGTCTCTCTCTCTCTCTCTTCCCCCCCGTCTCTCTCTCTCTCTCTCTCTCTCCTCCCCCCCAGTCTCTCTCTCTCTCCTCCCCCCAGTCTCTCTCTCTCCTCCCACCAGTCTCCCTCTCTCTCTCTCTTCTCCCCCCAGTCTCTCTCTCTCTCCTCCCCCCAGTCTCTCTCTCTCCTCCCCCCAGTCTCTCTTTCTCTCCTCCCCCCAGTCTCTCTCTCTCTCCTCCCCCCAGTCTCTCTCTCTCTCCTCCCCCCAGTCTCTCTCTCTCTCAATTTCAATTCAATTTAAATCGCTTTATTGGCATGACAAGGTACATCTTATGTTGCCAAAGCATCGAAAAACATTCATGGTTGTACACAAAAATACAGATCTATCCATATTGTGTATAGACAGATATATCCCTGAGTGTATAAATATACATTCATATAATTTGTATATACTCTTTTCTTATATTTAGTGGTTGTCCCTCTGTTTATGGCAAGCTGTAACATAGTGTGCCGCTAAGGTTACACAATTTCTCTCTTCCCCTAGTAGGTATGGGAGTTTTTGGTCGTCATTCAAATTTCTGAATTCCGGGCATATTTTTGTGAATTTTGGGTAGAAATTCTCCCTTATGCCCTGATATTTTCTACAAGCTGTGAGGGAGTGCATCTCTGTCTCCACCACTCCCTGACTGCAGTGAGAGCATATCCTGTCCTCTCTTGGTAGCTGGGTCTGCCTGTGTCTACCTTTTTCGATCGCCAGGCTATGTTCACTAAGTCTGTACATTGTCAAGGTTTTTCTCAGTTTGCTATCCTTTACCATGGTCAGGTAATCAGCCATGTTGTATTGTCTGTTTAGGGCCAAGTAGCAATTGAGTTTGCTTTGGGTTTTTGTTGTTTCTGTCCAATATGACAGATATTTTTCCTTTTGCTTAGCGACGATTGTGTTGGGTCGAATTCTTTGTGTTACGCTGTCACTGTCCTGGGGCTGGTTATTGTTAGTAGTGTTAGTAGTTACTTCACTGAGTCCCAGGACTAGTTGACTGAGGGTATCTATCCCAGGACTAGTTGACTTCCTCCCCCCAGTCTCTCTCTCTCTCTCCTCCCCCCAGTCTCTCTCTCTCTCCTCCCCCCCAGTCTCTCTCTCTCTCTCTCTTCCCCCCGTCTCTCTCTCTCTCTCCTCCCCCCAGTCTCTCTCTCTCTCTCTCCTCCCCCCAGTCTCTCTCCTCCCCCCAGTCTCTCTCTCTCTCTCCTCCCCCCAGTCTCTCTCTCCTCCCCCCAGTCTCTCTCTCTCTCTCTCCTCCCCCCAGTCTCTCTCTTCCTCCCCCCAGTCTCTCTCTCTCTCTCCTCCCCGTCTCTCTCTCTCTCTCTCCTCCCCCCAGTCTCTCTCTCTCTCTCCTCCCCCCAGTCTCTCTCTCTCTCTTCCTCCCCCAGTCTTTCTCTCTCTTCCTCCCCAGTCTCTCTCTCTTCCTCCCCCCAGTCTCTCTCTCTCTCTCCTCCCCCCAGTCCCTCTCTCTCTCTCCTCCCCCCAGTCTCTCTCTCTCTCTCTCCTCCCCCCAGTCTCTCTCTCCTCCCCCCAGTCTCTCTCTCTCTCTTCCTCCCCCCAGTCTCTCTCTCCTCCCCCCAGTCTCTCTCTCTCTCTTCCTCCCCCAGTCTCTCTCTCTCTCTTCCTCCCCCCAGTCTCTCTCTCTCTCTTCCTCCCCCAGTCTCTCTCTCTCTCTTCCTCCCCCCAGTCTCTCTCTCTCTCTTCCTCCCCCCAGTCTCTCTCTCTCTCTTCCTCCCCCCAGTCTCTCTCTCCTCCCCCCTGTCTCTCTCTCTCTCTCCTCCCCCCAGTCTCTCTCTCTCTCCTCCCCCCAGTCTCTCTCTCTCTCTTCCTCCCCCCAGTCTCTCTCTCTCTTCCTCCCCCCAGTCTCTCTCTCTCTCTTCCTCCCCCCAGTCTCTCTCTCTCTCTTCCTCCCCCCAGTCTCTCTCTCTCTCTCTCTTCCTCCCCCCAGCCTCTCTCTCTCTCTTCCTCCCCCAGTCTCTCTCTCTCTCTCTTCCTCCCCCCAGTCTCTCAGTTCAGTTCAGTTCAGTTCAAATGCTTTATTGGCATGAAAGTTTACAGAGAACCATATTGCCAAAGCTTACATAGCAAAAAGGTACAGTTTTCCAACATTCTGTAGGTGTCAATCGATTTGACATTTGTTGGGTATATACAATATTACTTTTAAACAATATTAATTTTAAACAGTCTTTCTACTTCATTTGGTACGTTCAATATTAATTTTAAACAGTCTTACTTTTAAACAGTCCTCAGGTTGTGACATGTTGTTACATATTTAGCCCCAAGGTATGGTCTGTCTCCTTCTCCTAGGACTAATCTCAATTTTGACAGATCATCCAATTCCTTGAAATCTGGGGTTGTTTGGCTTAGCTTGTTGAATAATATGTTTCTTGATGTGTTGAATTTTTCGCATTTTAGGAGGAAATGCATTTCTGTTTCAACCTCGCCAGCCAGACATTGATCACATATTCTATTCTCTCTAGGCTGCCAGGATTTCTTGTATCTGCCTTTTTCAATTTCCAGTTGGTGGTCGCTTAGTCTGTACCTGGTGAGGGTCTGTCTCTGTTTTGTGTCTCTGATGGTCGTGAGGTAGTCTGCCAGTTTATATTCTCTTTTTAGGGCCCGGTAACATTCTAATCTGCTTTGGCTTTCGGTTATTTTGTTCCAATGTTCCAGGTAGGTTTCTTTGCATTTTTTAATGATTTGGTTCACTCGGATTGGTGTTTGGACGGCTGTGTTGGTCTGGGGCTGGTCAGGGTCCGGCTGAGTATTTAGTTTCAGTAGCAGCTGACTCAGGGGACTCTTTTCTGGGTTTAGCTCTTGGGTCTGAAAGGCTTTGAAATGAAGGGTGTCTGGGGAGCTAGATTTGAGGTGATTTAGGAAGTTTAGTGCTCGTTTTTGGATGTTTATTATCAGTGGGTATCTGCCTAGTTCGGCTCTGCATGCATTTGTTGGCGTTTTTCTTTGGGTGCGAAGGATGCTTCGGCAGAATTCTGCATGTAGGGCTTCTATTGTGTGTTTTTCCCATTTAGTGTAGCTTTGGTGATTTAGCGGGCCCCATACTTCACTACCGTACAGTGCAATGGGCAGGATTATGCTGTCAAAAATTTTGAGCCAGATTTTGATTGGGATTTGGATGTTGTAGAATTTTCTTTTTATTGCATATAGGGCTCTTCGGGCTTTTTCTTTTAGTGCATTCACTGCTATGCTGAAGCTCCCTGATGCTGTAATAGTTAGACCAAGGTAGGTGTAGCTCATAGTGTGTCCTATAGTGGTATCACTGAGGGTAAACTGGTATTTGTTTTCCTGACATCTGGGTCTTTTCTGAAAAATCATGATGTTGGTTTTCTTTAGATTTACTGTTAGAGCCCAATTTTGGCAGTATTTGTCGAGTAGGTCTAGTTGTTGCTGTAATCCCTGTTCTGTGGGAGACAGCAGAACCAGGTCGTCCGCATAGAACAGGGACTTTACTTCTCCATCCAGGAGACGGAGACCTGGTGACTCGCTTTGCTCCAGCATGTCTGCTAATTCATTTATGTATATGTTGAACAGGGTCGGGCTCAAATTGCAGCCCTGCCGGACGCCTCTTCTCTGGGTGAAGAAATCGGTGCGTTTGTCTCCAATTTTGACCCCGCATTTGTTTTTCAGATACATTGATTTAATAAGGTCATAGACTTTGCCCCCTATTCCACACTGAAGAAGTTTATAATAGAGCCCTTCGTGCCATATAGAGTCAAAGGCTTTCTTGAAGTCGATGAAACAGGCGAATATTTTCCCATTTTTTGTTTGGTGTATATGTTTTTCAATGAGGGTGTGAAGGGTATAGATATGGTCGGCGGTGCGGTGTTTTGGAAGAAAGCCTATTTGGTTTTTTTCTGAGGATATTATGTTTGTTAAGAAAATCAAGTAATCTACTATTTAGAATACTGCAGAATAACTTCCCTGGACAACTGTTGACACAGATGCCGCGGTAGTTATTTGGGTCTGATTTGTTTCCACTTTTATATATGGGGGAGATTAGTCCTTGGCACCAGATATCGGGAAAACAGCCTGAGCGTAATATGATGTTGAATAGTTTGAGTATCGCACCCTGCATCTCCATATTGCTGAACTTTAGCATTTCATTTTTGATGTTGTCTGGGCCACAGGCTTTCTTTAGGTGGAGAGATTTTGTTTTTGTGGCCAGTTCTTTCCATGTGATTGGGGAGTCTAGAGGGTTTTGGTTGTCTTTAATTGTTGCTTCTAATGTGTGGAGTTTTTCTGTGACCTGATGTTGACTTGGGTTTGTTTTGTTTTTTGGGATGTCTTTGTAGAGGTTTTCAAAATGTGTTCTCCAGATGTCGCCATCTTGGATTGGTAATGCTTGCAATTGTGTTGTACTCAGGTTATTCCACATTTCCCAGAATTGTTTTGGATTGGTGGAGTTTTCAATTTCTTCGAGTATTTTGTGGGTATAGTTTTGTGTTTTGTTCCTAATGGTGTGTTTATATCTTTTGAGGGTTTCATTGTATCTAGTACGTAGGCCCGGATTGTTTGGTTGCCGATGCTTTTGGTTTGATATTTTTCTCAGGTCTTTTCTGGCATTTTTGCATTCGTGGTCAAACCATTTCATATTTTTATTTTGTCTTTTGTGATGCTTCCTCTTCTGTTTCACGAGGTCGGCTTTTACAGCTGCCTCATGGAAGATCATATTTATATCCTCTATGGCCGTGTTTACACCATCTCTGGTGATCTCATATAGATTTTCTTTAAATTTTGAAATTTTACTTGTGAGATCAGGTGAATTTAGTGCTGTGATGAATTTATCTCCACTGTCTGGGGCCCATCTGTATGTCTGGTTTATTTTATGTAGCTTACTGTGTTCCTTTTTTGTGTCTGTAGTTTGGGCAGAAAGTTTAAGGTACACATTTATTTGGTTATGGTCTGAGAGGGGGGATTGCTGCCTGACAGTGAATGCGTTGATATCGCAGGGGTCCAGGTCAGTGATTGTATAGTCCACCACACTAGACCCAAGAGTTGAGGAGTATGTGAGTCTCCCTTGGGAGTCCCCTCTGAACCTACCATTAACTATGTACAGGCCTAAGGCTCGGCAGAGTTGCACTACCTCCCTACCGCTTTTATTTATTTCACGATCAAGGTTGTTCCGATTTGCGATGGCTGGTGTGACATCTAAAGGGGTCTGGCCAAACACATGGTTGTTTCCCTGTAGGTCTATGAAGTCAGGTTCACAACCGGTCCTTGCATTTAGGTCCCCACATATTATCACCTTTCCTTGGGCCTGGAAATGGCTGATTTCCATGTGGAGAGTATCAAATAACTCCTCTTCGAAATATGGCGAATCTATTGGAGGTATGTAGATCGCACATAAGTAAACATCTTTTTTTGCTATTCCTATATTTTTATCTAGTTTTAGCCATACGTGTGATTTCCCCTGTTTTACCGGTGAGATGTGTTTGTCCAGTTCTCCCTTATACCACACCAATATTCCCCCGGAGGTTCTGCCCTTGCGTGTTTTAGTGTTCTTTACTGAGGGCACAATGATTTCATGGTACATTGGAGGACAGTGGGTCGGCATGTCCTTTTGGCACCATGTTTCTGTTAACACAATTATATCAATGTCTTTTATAGCTTTTAGGAATTCAGGGTCTGTACTCTTCATCCCAAAAGTTGAGGAGCGGAGGCCCTGGATATTCCAGCAGCTTATGTGGAAAGAACGCATTTATATAGTTCAATAAAACGAAATAAAATGGACCTATTTTGTGGGATGAGTGTGGAAACACTATTTTCTATAATGCTAAGTGATGATTTAGTATAAATTTCATGAGGCATGCACATATATCTATCTAGTAATAGTAATAATACTGATAAGATAACAATAATGATAATGATAAATAACAATATTAATAATTTCTCCGGCTTTCTATCAGGCTGTTCAGCAACGTCATGATCTTTCTCAGTTCTTGGTCTACAGTCTGTGGTCTAGAGGGGGGGTCTTGGGTCAGGTATAAAAGCACGGTTCTGTTGTCGGTTTTGTAAAGGGGGGTGGGGGACATTGGTGGTCCTGTTTGGGCTCCCATGGTAGGGGGGGTGGGAGGGCTGCGTCTTTTGGCAGTGTTTATGAGGTTTCTTGCGAAGACCCACATCCGCTGTTTGAGTAGATGTATTTCGTCATAGAGGTCCCTTGTGTTGATGTTTGGATGATGGGCCAGGGAGACGTTGGGGAGGACAGAACATCTCGTGTCGATCTCCCTGTTGGTGTTGTGGATTATATAGGCTGGGGTGTCCTTTCTGGGCAGTAGTGTGGAGATCACGATCCGCGCCTCGGGGAATTCTCTTCCTCCCCCCAGTCTCTCTCTCTCTCTTCCTCCCCCCAGTCTCTCTCTCTCTCTTCCTCCCCCAGTCTCTCTCTCTCTCTCTTCCTCCCCCCAGTCTCTCTCTCTCTCTTCCTCCCCCCAGTCTCTCTCTCTCTCTTCCTCCCCCAGCCTCTCTCTCTCTTCCTCCCCCCAGTCTCTCTCTCTTCCTCCCCCAGTCTCTCTCTCTTCCTCCCCCCGTCTCTCTCTCTCTCTCTCTCTTCCTCCCCGTCTCTCTCTCTCTCTCTTCCTCCCCCCAGTCTCTCTCTCTCTCGCTCTTCCTCCCCCCAGTCTCTCTCTCTCTCTTCCTCCCCCCAGTCTCTCTCTCTCTTCCTCCCCAGTCTCTCTCTCTCTCTTCCTCCCCCCAGTCTCTCTCTCTCTCTCTCTCTCCTCCCCCCAGTCTCTCTCTCTCTCCTCCCCCCAGTCTCTCTCCTCCCCCCAGTCTCTCTCCTCTCTCTCTCCTCCCCCCAGTCTCTCTCTTCCTCCCCCCAGTCTCCCTCTCTCTCTCTCTCTCTTCCTCCCCCCAGTCTCTCTCTCTCTCTTCCTCCCCCCCAGTCTCTCATAAGAACGTAAGAAGTAGGAGCAGGTGTAGGCCATACGGCCCCTCGGGCCTGCTCCGCCATTCAATAGGATCATGGCTGAGCCGAATCTCGACTCACGTCCACTTCCCTGCCCTCTCCCCGTAACCTCTAATTCCCTTATCTGCTAGGAAATTGTCTATCTCCATTTTAAATTTATTTAATGTTGCAGCTTCCACAGCTCTCTGGGGTAGCAAATTCCATAGATTTACTACCCTCTGAGTGAAGAAGTTTCTCCTCATCTCAGTTTTGAAAGGGCAGCCCCTTATTCTTAGATTATGCCCCCTAGTTCTAGTCTCACCCATCAGTGGAAACATCCTCCCCGCATCCACCCGATCAAGCCCCCTCACAATCTCATATGTTTCGATAAGATCGCCTCTCATTCTTCTGAACTCCAATGAGTAGAGTCCCAACCTACTCAACCATTCCTCATACGTCAACCCCCTCATCTCCGGAATCAACCGAGTGAACCTTCTCTGAACCGCCTCGAGAGCAAGTATATCTTTTCTTAAATATGGAAACCAAAACTGCACGCAGTATTCCAGGTGTGGCCTCACCAATACCCTGTATAACTGCAGCAAGACTTCCCTGTTTTTATACTCCATCCCCCTTGCAATAAACGCAAAGATTCCATTGGCCTTCCTGATCACCTGCTGCACCTGCATACTAACTTTTTGTGTTTCATGCACCAGGACCCCCAGATCCCTTTGTAATGTAGCACTTTGCAGTTTCTCTCCATTTAGATAATAACTTGCTCTTTGAATTTTTCTGCCAAAGTGCATAACCTCACACTTTTCAACATTATATTCCATCTGCCAAATCTCTGCCCACTCACTTAGCCTGTTGATACGCTTATCAATTACTCCATAAAAGGCGATGAATTAGAAAAGTAATGAAAAGGTTTTTATTAACTAAAGAACAGAGCATGCCTCTCGTGGATGACCGGTTCCAAGAAGGAAGTGGGTTGCCGGGCAGCCACCTTTATACCAGGTCATGTAGGCGGAGTCAGCTGAGGCATGCATAGGTACACAGTGAGTAGCAAGAGGTAACAATGTGCAATAACGATAACAGTAGTGAACGACAGTGAAAACAATAACAGTGGTTTACCACATTCACCCCTTGTTTAAAATTGAGTCCGGCGAGGTGAAGTGTACTAAGAGTTCGTGTAGGTAAGTCTATCAGGAGGCCTTGTATGCCGTCCTGATCGTCGTAGCAGCGGCGGCGGTGCTGCAGTATCCAACGTCGAATCTGGTGTCTGAGTGGTCGATGAAGGGTCCTGTGGCTCCGGCATGCCGTCTACAGGGGTTGGGTTGGGAGAAGTGGTGGATAATAACGGTGGTGGTTCAGGGGCGCCCGAGGGTGCGAGGTCTCGTATGGAGACTGTGTCCTCCCGCCCGTCTGGGTATGCCACGTAGGCATACTGGGGGTTGGCATGTAGGAGGTTCACCCTCTCGACCAGGGGGTCCATTTTATGGGTCCTCACATGCCTCCGCAGTAGGACGGGCCCAGGAGAAGTCAGCCATGTCGGTAGCGAGGTTCCCGATGTGGACTTCCTGGAGAAAATGAACATTTGCTCATGAGGGGTGGCATTAGTGGCAGTACAAAGCAGTGACCGGATGCAGTGGAGCGCCGCAGGGAGGGCCTCCTGCCAGCGAGAGGTCGGAAGGCCCTTAGATTTTAAGGCTAAGAGGACGGCCTTCCAAACCGTCGCGTTCTCTCTTTCTACCTGGCCGTTCCCCCGGGGGTTGTAGCTGGTGGTCCTGCTTGTAGCAATACCTCTCGCGAGCAGGTACTGACGAAGTTCGTCGCTCATGAAGGATGAACCCCTGTCGCTATGTATATAGCTAGGGAACCCGAACAAGGCGAAGAGGTCATTCAGACATTTGATGACCGTGGTACTGGTCATGTCTGGGCAAGGGATGGCGAACGGGAAACGGGAGTACTCATCAACAATGTTGAGGAAGTACACGTTGCGGTCAGAGGAAGGGAGGGGCCCCTTAAAGTCGATGCTCAAGCGCTCGAAGGGGCGAGTGGCCTTGATCAGGCTTGCTCTGTCTGGCCTATAAAAATGCGGTTTGCATTCGGCACAGATTTGGCAGTTCCTGGTCATAGTCCTGACCTCCTCGACGGAGTAGGGCAGGTTGCGGGACTTAATGAAGTGGCAGAATCTGGTGACCCCGGGGTGGCAGAGGTCATTGTGGAGGGTCCGCAGTCTATCAACTTGCGCGTTGGCGCACGTACCTCGTGATAGAGCATCTGGGGGCTCATTGAGTTTCCCGGGCCGGTACAAGATATCGTAATTGTAGGTGGAGAGTTCAATTCTCCACCTCAAGATCTTGTCGTTCTTGATTTTGCCCCTCTGCTTATTATTGAACATAAAAGCAACTGAACGCTGGTCAGTGAGAAGGGTAAATCGTTTTCCGGCCAGGTAATGCCTCCAGTGTCGCACCGCTTCCACAATAGCCTGGGCCTCCTTTTCGACAGAGGAGTGTCGAATCTCGGGGCCCTGGAGGTCTCCCCGCCTGGTTAAGGGTTGCAGCTAGGGTGAAGTCGGACGCATCGCTCTCCACTTGGAAAGGGATGGACTCATCCACTGCGTGCATTGTGGCCTTCGCAATATCACTCTTGATAAGAGTGAAGGCTGCACCCGCCTCTGATGTCAGGGGGAAGGAGGTGGACTTGATGAGGGGTCTGGCTTTGTCTGCATAGTTGGGCACCCACTGAGCGTAGTAAGAGAAAAACCCCAGGCATTTCTTCAGTGCTTTTTGGCAGTGGGGGAGGGGGAGCTCCATAAGGGGGCGCATTCTGTCGGGGTCGGGCCCAATGACTCCGTTCTCCACTACACAGCCGAGGATGGCAAGGCGCTTGGTGCGAAACATACATTTCTCCTTATTGTATGTTAGATTCAGCCGCTGGGCCGTACGGAGGAATTTCGCTAGATTAACGTCATGGTCCTGCTGGTCGTGGCCGCAGATGGTGACGTTATCCAGATAGGGAAAGGTGGCCTGCAGCGCGATGTGGTCGACCATCCAGTCCATCTCCCTTTGGAAGACCGAAACCCCGTTGGTGACGCCGAAAGGAACCCTAAGGAAGTGGTAGAGGCGGCCGTTTGCCTCGAAGGCAGTATACTGGCGGTCCTCATGGCGGATAGGGAGTTGGTGGTATGCTGACTTTAGGTCAATGGTGGAGAATACCCTGTATTGCGCAATCTGATTGACCATATCAGATATGCGGGGAAGGGGGTATGCGTCCAGCTGGGTGTACCAGTTTATGGTTTGGCTGTAGTCAATGACCAGGCGGCGTTTATCGGCGGTCTTAACGACTACAACCTGGGCTCGCCAGGGGCTGGTGCTCCCTTCGATAATGCCCTCCTTCAGGAGCCGCTCCACCTCAGCGCTAATAAAAGCTCTGTCCCCGGCGCTGTACCGCCTGCTCTTGGTAGCGATGGGTTTACAGTCGCGGGTGAGGTTAGCGAACAGGGGAGGGGGGGGACTTTGAGTGTGGAAAGACTGCAAGTGGTGCACAGCGGGTGATTTAAAAACTGTTGGTTGCAGACTGTGAGTGGGGGGAGGGGTCCACCGTATGCCAATGTGACACTTTTGAGGTGGCACCGAAAATCCAACCCTAGCAGAACGGCAGCGCAAAGACGGGGCAGGACAAGAAGTTTAAAATTTTTATATTCGGTGCCCCTAACCGAAAGGGTCACCACACAGTAGCCGCCGACGTCCGTTGAATGGGACTTGGACGCCATAGAAATCCGATGGCGCGTTGGCAGGACCGTGAGGGAGTGGCTACGCACCGTGTCGGGGTGAATAAAACTCTCCGTGCTCACCGCTGTCAAACAGGCAAGTAGTGGCGCGGCCGTTTACCGTAATGTCCATCATGGACCTGGACGGATGATGAGGGAGAGCTTGATCCAGCGTAACGGAGGCCAGTGTATGGCTGAGTGAGCCGATATGGTCGTCAGACGAGACTGTGGTCGAGTCCGGAGACAAAATGGCGGTTGAGTGCGGCGGGCAACATGGCGGCGGCCATGATTCCGATCCCCACGCGGCCGGAGGTGCACAAAATGGCGAAGAAGATGGCTGCCCCCACGGTTCACACGCGGCGCTGCTGGCGTCGCGGGTTTCCCTCTGCAGGCGTTGGCGTAATGGCCTTTCTTCCCGCAGCCAGAGCAGGTAGCGGTCTTCGCCGGGCAGCGCGCTCTAGGGTGTTTGAACTGGCCACAGAAGTAGCATTTTTGGGCCTGGTCACGGGACATCGTTGCAGTAGTTGGTACCAGGGGGCGGCGGTCCCAGTTGATTTCGGGACATTGCTGCAGTAGTTGGTCACCGGGGGCGGCGGTCCCATGTCCCAAGGTCGCGATGGCCATGGCGCGGCACCGTTATGTGAGTATGCTTCGAGGTTTCGGTGGGCCGCATCTAGTGAGAAGCGCGAGGGCTACGGCCGTCTTCAGGTCGAGCTCCTTGCTTTCGAGCAATCTCTGCCGGGAGTAGTCGGACTGGAGGCCCTTAACGAAGGCATCACAGGTAAGTCCCTCTGCGTGCGCCGCAGCCGTTACGGCCTTACAGTCGCAGTCCCTGCAGAGTGTCTGTAACGCCCGTAAAAATGTCTACCGATTCCCCCGGTTGCTGCCTGCGGGATCCCAGGAGGTGTCTGGCGTAAATCGTATTCACTGGGCGCGTGTATTGCCCTTTTAGCAGGTCGAGAGCCGCCGTGTACGTAGTAGCGTCCCGGATGAGTGTATATACTTGAGGGCTCACCTGGGCAGTCAGAACTTTTAATTTGTTCTCCTCCGATGTCACGGCGGAGGCTTCTAGGAAGGATTCAAAGCAGCTCAGCCAGTGTTCGAAATTAGGTAGATGAACCCGCCGCTTGGGGGTGGAGGTCCAGGCATGCTGGTCTGAGGGCTCGCAGCAACACCTGCTGTTGTTGCTGCTCAGTTCCGACATTTTACTTTTAGTTAATAAAATTGATACGCTGATCAATTACTCCATAAAAG
>NW_028226651.1:0-29365 GCF_052327205.1 Somniosus microcephalus
CATTCTACCTCTCCCCACACATCCCATTCTACCACTCCTCACACATCCCATTCTACCTCTCCTCACACATCCCATTCTACCTCTCCTCTCACATCCCATTCTAACTCTCCCCACACATCCCATTCTACCTCTCCTCGCACATCCCATTCTACCTCTCCTCACACATCCCATTCTACCTCTCCTCACACATCCCATTCTACCTCTCCTCTCACATCCCATTCTACCTCTCCCCACACATCACATTCTACCTATCTCACAAATCCCATTCTACCTCTCCTCACACATCCCATTCTAACTCCGCTCACACATCCCATTCAACCTCTCCTCACACATCCCATTCAACCTCTCCTCACACATCCCATTCTACCTCTCCTCACACATCCCATTCTACCTCTCCTCTCACATCCCATTCTACCTCTCCCCACACATCCCATTCTACCTATCTCGCACATCCCATTCTACCTCTCCTCACACATCCCATTCTAACTCCGCTCACACATCCCATTCAACCTCTCCTCACACATCCCATTCTACCTCTCCTCACACATCCCATTCTACCTCTCCTCTCACATCGCATTCTACCTCTCCCCACACATCCCATTCTACCTCTCCTCGCACATCCCATTCTACCTCTCCTCACACATCCCATTCTACCTCCGCTCACACATCCCATTCAACCTCTCCTCGCACATCCCATTCTACCTCTCCTCACACATCCCATTCTACCTCCGCTCACACATCCCATTCAACCTCTCCTCACACATCCCATTCAACCTCTCCTCACACATCCCATTCTACCTCCGCTCACACATCCCATTCAACCTCTCCTCACACATCCCATTCTACCTCTCCTCACACATCCCATTCTACCTCCTCACACGTCCCATTCTACCTCTCCTCACACATCCCATTCTACCTCCCCTCACACATCCCATTCTACCTCTCCTCACACATCCCATTCTACGTCTCCTCACACATCCCATTCTACCTCTCCTGTCACATCCCATTCTATCTCTCCTCACACATCCCATTCTACCTCTCCTCACACGTCCCATTCTACCTCTCCTCACACGACCCATTCTACCTCCCCTCATATCCCATTCTACCTCTCCTCACACATCCCATTCTACCTCTCCTCACACATCCCATTCTACCTCTCCTCACCCATCCCATTCTCCCTCTCCTCACACATCCCATTCTACCTCCTCACACATCCCATTCTACCTCTCCTCACACATCCCATTCTATCTCTCCTCACACATCCCATTCTACCTCTCCTCACCCATCCCATTCTACCTCCCCTCACGTCCCATTCTACCTCCCCACACATCCCATTCTACCTCCGCTCACACATCCCATTCTACCTCTCCTCACACATCCCATTCTACCTCTCCTCACACAACCCATTCTACCTCTCCTCACACATCCCATTCTACCTCCCCTCACATCCCATTCTACCTCTCCTCACACATCCCATTCTACCTCTCCTCACACATCCCATTCTACCTCTCCTCACATCCCATTCTACCTCCCCTCACACATCCCATTCTACCTCCCCTCACACGTCCCATTCTACCTCTCCTCACACATCCCATTCTACCTCTCCTCACATCCCATTCTACCTCCCCTCACACATCCCATTCTACCTCCCCTCACACGTCCCATTCTACCTCCCCTCACCCATCCCATTCTACCTCTCCTCACACATCCCATTGTACCTCTCCTCACATCCCATTCTACCTCCCCTCACACATCATATTCTACCTCCCCTCACACATCCCATTCTCCCCCTCACACATCCCATTCTACCTCCCCTCACTCATCCCGTTCTACCTCTCCTGTCACATCCCATTCTACCTCCCCTCACACATCCCATTCTACCTCTCCTCACACATCCCATTCTACCTCTCCTCACACATCCCATTCTACCTCTCACACATCCCATTCTACCTCTCCTCACACATCCCATTCTACCTCCTCACACATCCCATTCTACCTCTCCTCACACATCCCATTCTACCTCTCCTCACATCCCATTCTACCTCTCCTCACACATCCCATTCTACCTCTCCTCACATCCCATTCTACCTCCCCTCACACATCCCATTCTACCTCTCCTCACACGTCCCATGCTACCTCTCCTCACACATCCCATGCTACCTCTCCTCACACATCCCATTCTACCTCTACTCACACATCCCATTCTACCTCCCCTCACACATCCCATTCTACCTCTCCTCACACATCCCATTCTCCCCCTCACACATCCCATTCTACCTCCCCTCACACATCCCATTCTACCTCTCCTCACACATCCCATTCTACCTCTCCTCACATCCCATTCTACCTCCCCTCACACATCCCATTCTACCTCTCCTCACACATCCCATTCTACCTCTCCTCACACATCCCATTCTACCTCCCCTCACCACATCCCATTCTCACCCTCACACATCCCATTCTACCTCTCCTCTCACATCCCATTCTACCTCTCCTCACATCCCATTCTACCTCTCCTCTCACATCCCATTCTACCTCTCCTCACATCCCATTCTACCTCTCCTCACATCCCATTCTACCTCCCCTCACACATCCCATTCTACCTCTCCTCACACATCCCATTCTACCTCTCTTCACACGTCCCATTCTACCTCTCCTCACCCATCCCATTCTACCTCTCCTCACACATCCCATTCTACCTCCCTCACACATCCCATTCTACCTCCTCACACATCCCATTCTACCTCTCCTCACACATCCCATTCTACCTCTCCTCACACATCCCATTCTACCTCTCCTCGCACATCCCATTCTACCTCTCCTCACACATCCCATTCTACCTCTCCTCACACATCCCATTCAACCTCTCCTCACACATCCCATTCTACCTCTCCTCACACGTCCCATTCTACCTCCTCACACACCCCATTCGACCTCCTCACACATCCCATTCTACCTCTCCTCACACATCCCATTCTACCTCTCCTCACACATTCCATTCTACCTCCCCTCACACATCCCATTCTACCTCCCCTCACACATCCCATTCTACCTCTCCTGTCACATCCCATTCTACCTCCCCTCACACATCCCATTCTACCTCTCCTCACACATCCCATTCTACCTCTCCTCACACATCCCATTCTACCTCCTCACACATTCCATTCTACCTCCCCTCACACATCCCATTCTACCTCCCCTCACACATCCCATTCTACCTCTCCTGTCACATCCCATTCTACCTCCCCTCACACATCCCATTCTACCTCTCCTCACACATCCCATTCTACCTCCCCTCACATCCCATTCTACCTCTCCTCACATCCCAATCAACCTCTCCTCACACATCCCATTCTACCTCTCCTCACACATCCCATTCTACCTCCTCACACATCCCATTCTACCTCTCCTCACACATCCCATTCTACCTCTCCTCACACATCCCATTCTACCTCTCCTCACACATCCCATTCTACCTCCTCACACATCCCATTCTACCTCTCCTCACACATCCCATTCTATCTCTCCTCACACGTCCCATTCTACCTCTCCTCACACATCCCATTCTACCTCTCCTCACACATCCCATTCTCCCTCCCCTCACACATCCCATTCTACCTCTCCTGTCACATCGCATTCTATCTCTCCTCACACATCCCATTCTACCTCTCCTCACATCCCATTCTAGCTCTCCTCACACATCCCATTCTACCTCTCCTCACACATCCCATTCTACCTCTCCTCACACATCCCATTCTACCTCTCCTCACACATCCCATTCTATCTCTCCTCACACGTCCCATTCTACCTCTCCTCACACATCCCATTCTGCCTCTCCTCACACATCCCATTCTACATCTCCTCACACATCCCATTCTACCTCTCCTCACACATCCCATTCTACCTCTCCTCACACATCCCATTCTACCTCTCCTCACACGTCCCATTCTACCTCTCCTCACACATCCCATTCTACCTCCCCTCACACATCCCATTCTACCTCCCCTCACACATCCCATTCTACCTCTCCTCACACATCCCATTCTACCTCCCCTCACACATCCCATTCTACCTCCCCTCACACATCCCATTCTACCTCTCCTGTCACATCCCATTCTACCTCCCCTCACACATCCCATTCTACCTCTCCTCACACATCCCATTCTACCTCTCCTCACACATCCCATTCTACCTCCTCACACATTCCATTCTACCTCCCCTCACACATCCCATTCTACCTCTCCTGTCACATCCCATTCTACCTCCCCTCACACATCCCATTCTACCTCTCCTCACACATCCCATTCTACCTCCCCTCACACATCCCATTCTACCTCTCCTCACACATCCCATTCTACCTCTCCTCACACATCCCATTCTACCTCTCCACACACGTCCCATTCTACCGCTCCTCACACATCCCATTCTACCTCCCCTCACACATCCCATTCTACCTCCCCTCACACATCCCATTCTACCTCTCCTCACACATCCCATTCTACCTCCTCACACATCCCATTCTACCTCTCCTCACACATCCCATTCTACCTCTCCTCACATCCCATTCTACCTCTCCTCACACACCCCATTCTACCTCTCCTCACATCCCATTCTACCTCTCCTCACACATCCCATTCTACCTCCCCTCACACATCCCATTCTACCTCCCCTCACACATCCCATTCTACCTCTCCTCACACATCCCATTCTACCTCTCCTCACACATCCCATTCTACCTCTCACACATCCCATTCTACCTCTCCTCACACATCCCATTCTACCTCCTCACACATCCCATTCTACCTCTCCTCACACATCCCATTCTACCTCTCCTCACATCCCATTCTACCTCTCCTCACACATCCCATTCTACCTCTCCTCACATCCCATTCTACCTCCCCTCACACATCCCATTCTACCTCTCCTCACACGTCCCATTCTACCTCTCCCCACACATCCCATGCTACCTCTCCTCACACATCCCATTCTACCTCTGCTCACACATCCCATTCTACCTCCCCTCACACATCCCATTCTACCTCTCCTCACACATCCCATTCTCCCCCTCACACATCCCATTCTACCACCCCTCACACATCCCATTCTACCTCTCCTCACACATCCCATTCTACCTCCCCTCACACATCCCATTCTACCTCTCCTCACATCCCATTCTACCTCCCCTCACACATCCCATTCTACCTCTCCTCACACATCCCATTCTACCTCTCCTCACACATCCCATTCTACCTCCCCTCACACATCCCATTCTCCCCCTCACACATCCCATTCTACCTCTCCTCTCACATCCCATTCTACCTCTCCTCACATCCCATTCTACCTCTCCTCTCACATCCCATTCTACCTCTCCTCACATCCCATTGTACCTCTCCTCACATCCCATTCTACCTCCCCTCACACATCCCATTCTACCTCTCCTCACACATCCCATTCTACCTCTCCTCACACGTCCCATTCTACCTCTCCTCACCCATCCCATTCTACCTCTCCTCACACATCCCATTCTACCTCCCCTCACACATCCCATTCGACCTCCTCACACATCCCATTCTACCTCTCCCCACACATCCCATTCTACCTCTCCTCACACATCCCATTCTACCTCCCCTCACACATCCCATTCTACCTCTCCTCACACGTCCCATTCTACCTCTCCTCACACGTCCCATTCTACCTCTCCTCACCCATCCCATTCTACCTCTCCTCACACATTCCATTCTACCTCCCCTCACACATCCCATTCTACCTCCCCTCACACATCCCATTCTACCTCTCCTGTCACATCCCATTCTACCTCCCCTCACACATCCCATTCTACCTCTCCTCACACATCCCATTCTACCTCTCCTCACACATCCCATTCTACCTCCTCACACATTCCATTCTACCTCCCCTCACACATCCCATTCTACCTCCCCTCACACATCCCATTCTACCTCTCCTGTCACATCCCATTCTACCTCCCCTCACACATCCCATTCTACCTCTCCCCACACATCCCATTCTACCTCCCCTCACACATCCCATTCTACCTCTCCTCACACATCCCATTCTACCTCTCCTCACACATCCCATTCTGCCTCTCCTCACACGACCCATTCTACCTCCCCTCATATCCCATTCTACCTCTCCTCACACATCCCATTCTACCTCTGCTCACACATCCCATTCTACCTCTCCTCACACATCCCATTCTACCTCTCCTCAAACATCCCATTCTACCTCCCCTCACACATCCCATTCTAACTCCGCTCACACATCCCATTCTACCTCTCCTCACACATCCCATTCTACCTCTCCTCACACATCCCATTCTACCTCTCCTCACACATCCCATTCTACCTCTCCTCACACATCCCATTCTACCTCTCCTCACACATCCCATTCTACCTCTCCTCACACATCCCATTCTACCTCCCCTCACACAACCCATTCTACCTCCCCTCACACATCCCATTCTACCTCTCCTCACACATCCCATTCTACCTCCCCTCACACATCCCATTCTACCTCTCCTCACATCCCATTCTACCTCTCCTCACATCCCATTCTACCTCTCCTCACATCCCATTCTACCTCTCCTCACACATCCCATTCTACCTCTCCTCTCACATCCCATTCTACCTCTCCTCACACATCCCATTCTACCTCTCCTCTCACGTCCCGTTCTACCTCTCCTCACACATCCCATTCTACCTCCCCTCACGCATCCCATTCTACCTCCCCTCACGCATCCCATTCTACCTCTCCTCACATCCCATTCTACCTCTCCTCACACATCCCATTCTACCTCCTCACACATCCCATTCTACCTCTCCTCACACATCCCATTCTACCTCCCCTCACGCATCCCATTCTACCTCTCCTCACATCCCATTCTACCTCTCCTCACACATCCCATTCTACCTCTCCTCACACATCCCATTCTACCTCCCCTCACACATCCCATTCTACCTCTCCTCACCCATCCCATTCTACCTTTCCTCACACATCCCATTCTACCTCTCCTCACACATCCCATTCTACCTCTCCTCACATCCCATTCTACCTCTCCTCACACATCCCATTCTACCTCTCCTCACACATCCCATTCTACCTCTCCTCTCACGTCCCATTCTACCTCTCCCCACACATCCCATTCTACCTCCCCTCACACATCCCATTCTACCTCTCCTCACACATCCCATTCTACCTCCTCACACATCCCATTCTACCTCTCCTCACACATCCCATTCTACCTCTCCTCACACATCCCATTCTACCTCTCCTCTCACATCCCATTCTACCTCTCCCCGCACATCCCATTCTACCTCTCCTCGCACATCCCATTCTACCTCTCCTCACACATCCCATTCTACCTCTCCTCACACATCCCATTCTACCTCCTCACACATCCCATTCTACCTCTCCTCACACATCCCATTCTACCTCTCCTCTCACATCCCATTCTACCTCTCCCCACACATCCCATTCTACCTCTCCTCACACATCCCATTCTACCTCTCCTCACACATCCCATTCTACCTCTCCTCTCACATCCCATTCTACCTCTCCCCACACATCCCATTCTACCTCTCCTCGCACATCCCATTCTACCTCTCCTCACACATCCCATTCTACCTCTCCTCACACATCCCATTCTACCTCTCCTCTCACATCCCATTCTACCTCTCCCCACACATCCCATTCTACCTATCTCGCAAATCCCATTCTACCTCTCCTCACACATCCCATTCTAACTCCGCTCACACATCCCATTCAACCTCTCCTCACACATCCCATTCAACCTCTCCTCACACATCCCATTCTACCTCTCCTCACACATCCCATTCTACCTCTCCTCTCACATCCCATTCTACCTCTCCCCACACATCCCATTCTACCTATCTCGCACATCCCATTCTACCTCTCCTCACACATCCCATTCTAACTCCGCTCACACATCCCATTCAACCTCTCCTCACACATCCCATTCTACCTCTCCTCACACATCCCATTCTACCTCTCCTCTCACATCGCATTCTACCTCTCCCCACACATCCCATTCTACCTCTCCTCGCACATCCCATTCTACCTCCGCTCACACATCCCATTCAACCTCTCCTCGCACATCCCATTCTACCTCTCCTCACACATCCCATTCTACCTCCGCTCACACATCCCATTCAACCTCTCCTCACACATCCCATTCAACCTCTCCTCACACATCCCATTCTACCTCCGCTCACACATCCCATTCAACCTCTCCTCACACATCCCATTCTACCTCTCCTCACACATCCCATTCTACCTCCTCACACGTCCCATTCTACCTCTCCTCACACATCCCATTCTACCTCCCCTCACACATCCCATTCTACCTCTCCTCACACATCCCATTCTACCTCTCCTCACACATCCCATTCTACCTCTCCTCACACGACCCATTCTACCTCCCCTCATATCCCATTCTACCTCTCCTCACACATCCCATTCTACCTCTCCTCACACATCCCATTCTACCTCTCCTCACCCATCCCATTCTCCCTCTCCTCACACATCCCATTCTACCTCCTCACACATCCCATTCTACCTCTCCTCACACATCCCATTCTATCTCTCCTCACACATCCCATTCTACCTCTCCTCACCCATCCCATTCTACCTCCCCTCACGTCCCATTCTACCTCCCCACACATCCCATTCTACCTCCGCTCACACATCCCATTCTACCTCTCCTCACACATCCCATTCTACCTCTCCTCACACAACCCATTCTACCTCTCCTCACACATCCCATTCTACCTCCCCTCACATCCCATTCTACCTCTCCTCACACATCCCATTCTACCTCTCCTCACACATCCCATTCTACCTCTCCTCACATCCCATTCTACCTCCCCTCACACATCCCATTCTACCTCTTCTCACACGTCCCATTCTACCTCTCCTCACACATCCCATTCTACCTCTCCTCACATCCCATTCTACCTCCCCTCACACATCCCATTCTACCTCCCCTCACACGTCCCATTCTACCTCCCCTCACCCATCCCATTCTACCTCTCCTCACACATCCCATTGTACCTCTCCTCACATCCCATTCTACCTCCCCTCACACATCATATTCTACCTCCCCTCACACATCCCATTCTCCCCCTCACACATCCCATTCTACCTCCCCTCACTCATCCCATTCTACCTCTCCTCACACATCCCATTCGACCTCCCCTCACACATCCCATTCTCCCCCTCACACATCCCATTCTACCTCTCCTCTCACATCCCATTCTACCTCTCCTCACATCCCATTCTACCTCTCCTCTCACATCCCATTCTACCTCTCCTCACATCCCATTCTACCTCTCCTCACATCCCATTCTACCTCTCCTCACATCCCATTCTACCTCCCCTCACACATCCCATTCTACCTCTCCTCTCACGTCCCATTCTACCTCTCCCCACACATCCCATTCTACCTCCCCTCACTCATCCCATTCTACCTCTCCTCACACATCACATTCTACCTCTCCTCTCACGTCCCGTTCTACCTCTCCTCACACATCCCATACTGCCTCTCCTCACACATCCCATTCTACCTCCCCTCACGCATCCCATTCTACCTCTCCTCACATCCCATTCTACCTCTCCTCACACATCCCATTCTACCTCTCCTCACACATCCGATTCTACCTCCCCTCACACATCCCATTCTACGTCTCCTCACACATCCCATTCTAACTCTCCTCACACATCCCATTCTACCTCTCCTCACACATCCGATTGTACCTCCCCTCACACATCCCATTCTACTTCTCCTCACACATCCCATTCTACCTCTCCTCACACATCCCGTTCTACCTCTCCTCACACATCCCATTCTACCTCTCCTCACACATCCCATTCTACCTCTCCTCACACATCCCATTCTCCCTCTCCTCACACATCCCATTCTCCCTCTCCTCACACATCCCATTCTACCTCTCCTCACACATCCCATTCTACCTCTCCTCACACATCCCATTCTACCTCTCCTCACATCCCATTCTACCTCTCCTCACACATCCCATTCTACCACTCCTCACATCCCATTCCACATCTTCTCACACATCCCATTCTACCTCCCCTCACGCATCCCATTCTACCTCTCCTCACACATCCCATTCTACCTCTCCTCACATCCCATTCTACCTCCCCTCACACATCCCATTCTACCTCTCCTCACACGTCCCATTCTACCTCTCCCCACACATCCCATGCTACCTCTCCTCACACATCCCATTCTACCTCTACTCACACATCCCATTCTACCTCCCCTCACACATCCCATTCTACCTCTCCTCACACATCCCATTCTCCCCCTCACACATCCCATTCTACCACCCCTCACACATCCCATTCTACCTCTCCTCACACATCCCATTCTACCTCCCCTCACACATCCCATTCTACCTCTCCTCACATCCCATTCTACCTCCCCTCACACATCCCATTCTACCTCTCCTCACACATCCCATTCTACCTCTCCTCACACATCCCATTCTACCTCCCCTCACACATCCCATTCTCCCCCTCACACATCCCATTCTACCTCTCCTCTCACATCCCATTCTACCTCTCCTCACATCCCATTCTACCTCTCCTCTCACATCCCATTCTACCTCTCCTCACATCCCATTCTACCTCTCCTCACATCCCATTCTACCTCCCCTCACACATCCCATTCTACCTCTCCTCACACATCCCATTCTACCTCTCCTCACACGTCCCATTCTACCTCTCCTCACCCATCCCATTCTACCTCTCCTCACACATCCCATTCTACCTCCCCTCACACATCCCATTCTACCTCCTCACACATCCCATTCTACCTCTCCTCACACATCCCATTCTACCTCTCCTCACACATCCCATTCTACCTCTCCTCGCACATCCCATTCTACCTCTCCTCACACATCCCATTCTACCTCTCCTCACACATCCCATTCAACCTCTCCTCACACGTCCCATTCTACCTCTCCTCACACGTCCCATTCTACCTCCTCACACACCCCATTCGACCTCCTCACACATCCCATTCTACCTCTCCTCACACATCCCATTCTACCTCTCCTCACACATTCCATTCTACCTCCCCTCACACATCCCATTCTACCTCCCCTCACACATCCCATTCTACCTCTCCTGTCACATCCCATTCTACCTCCCCTCACACATCCCATTCTACCTCTCCTCACACATCCCATTCTACCTCTCCTCACACATCCCATTCTACCTCCTCACACATTCCATTCTACCTCCCCTCACACATCCCATTCTACCTCCCCTCACACATCCCATTCTACCTCTCCTGTCACATCCCATTCTACCTCCCCTCACACATCCCATTCTACCTCTCCCCACACATCCCATTCTACCTCCCCTCACACATCCCATTCTACCTCTCCTCACACATCCCATTCTGCCTCTCCTCACACATCCCATTCTGCCTCTCCTCACACGACCCATTCTACCTCCCCTCATATCCCATTCTACCTCTCCTCACACATCCCATTCTACCTCTGCTCACACATCCCATTCTACCTCTCCTCACACATCCCATTCTACCTCTCCTCAAACATCCCATTCTACCTCTCCCCACACATCCCATTCTACCTCCCCTCACACATCCCATTCTAACTCCGCTCACACATCCCATTCTACCTCTCCTCACACATCCCATTCTACCTCTCCTCACACATCCCATTCTACCTCTCCTCACACATCCCATTCTACCTCTCCTCACACATCCCATTCTACCTCTCCTGACACATCCCATTCTACCTCTCCTCACACATCCCATTCTACCTCCCCTCACACAACCCATTCTACCTCCCCTCACACATCCCATTCTACCTCTCCTCACACATCCCATTCTACCTCCCCTCACACATCCCATTCTACCTCTCCTCACATCCCATTCTACCTCTCCTCACATCCCATTCTACCTCTCCTCACATCCCATTCTACCTCTCCTCACACATCCCATTCTACCTCTCCTCTCACATCCCATTCTACCTCTCCTCACACATCCCATTCTACCTCTCCTCTCACGTCCCGTTCTACCTCTCCTCACACATCGCATTCTACCTCCCCTCACGCATCCCATTCTACCTCCCCTCACGCATCCCATTCTACCTCTCCTCACATCCCATTCTACCTCTCCTCACACATCCCATTCTACCTCCTCACACATCCCATTCTACCTCTCCTCACACATCCCATTCTACCTCCCCTCACGCATCCCATTCTACCTCTCCTCACATCCCATTCTACCTCTCCTCACACATCCCATTCTACCTCTCCTCACACATCCCATTCTACCTCCCCTCACACATCCCATTCTACCTCTCCTCACCCATCCCATTCTACCTTTCCTCACACATCCCATTCTACCTCTCCTCACACATCCCATTCTACCTCTCCTCACATCCCATTCTACCTCTCCTCACACATCCCATTCTACCTCTCCTCACACATCCCATTCTACCTCTCCTCTCACGTCCCATTCTACCTCTCCCCACACATCCCATTCTACCTCCCCTCACACATCCCATTCTACCTCTCCTCACACATCCCATTCTACCTCCTCACACATCCCATTCTACCTCTCCTCACACATCCCATTCTACCTCTCCTCACACATCCCATTCTACCTCTCCTCTCACATCCCATTCTACCTCTCCCCGCACATCCCATTCTACCTCTCCTCGCACATCCCATTCTACCTCTCCTCACACATCCCATTCTACCTCTCCTCACACATCCCATTCTACCTCCTCACACATCCCATTCTACCTCTCCTCACACATCCCATTCTACCTCTCCTCACACATCCCATTCTACCTCTCCTCTCACATCCCATTCTACCTCTCCCCGCACATCCCATTCTACCTCTCCTCACACATCCCATTCTACCTCTCCTCACACATCCCATTCTACCTCTCCTCTCACATCCCATTCTACCTCTCCCCACACATCCCATTCTACCTCTCCTCGCACATCCCATTCTACCTCTCCTCACACATCCCATTCTACCTCTCCTCACACATCCCATTCTACCTCTCCTCTCACATCCCATTCTACCTCTCCCCACACATCCCATTCTACCTATCTCGCAAATCCCATTCTACCTCTCCTCACACATCCCATTCTAACTCCGCTCACACATCCCATTCAACCTCTCCTCACACATCCCATTCAACCTCTCCTCACACATCCCATTCTACCTCTCCTCACACATCCCATTCTACCTCTCCTCTCACATCCCATTCTACCTCTCCCCACACATCCCATTCTACCTATCTCGCACATCCCATTCTACCTCTCCTCACACATCCCATTCTAACTCCGCTCACACATCCCATTCAACCTCTCCTCACACATCCCATTCTACCTCTCCTCACACATCCCATTCTACCTCTCCTCTCACATCGCATTCTACCTCTCCCCACACATCCCATTCTACCTCTCCTCGCACATCCCATTCTACCTCTCCTCACACATCCCATTCTACCTCCGCTCACACATCCCATTCAACCTCTCCTCGCACATCCCATTCTACCTCTCCTCACACATCCCATTCTACCTCCGCTCACACATCCCATTCAACCTCTCCTCACACATCCCATTCAACCTCTCCTCACACATCCCATTCTACCTCCGCTCACACATCCCATTCAACCTCTCCTCACACATCCCATTCTACCTCTCCTCACACATCCCATTCTACCTCTCCTCACACGACCCATTCTACCTCCCCTCATATCCCATTCTACCTCTCCTCACACATCCCATTCTACCTCTCCTCACACATCCCATTCTACCTCTCCTCACCCATCCCATTCTCCCTCTCCTCACACATCCCATTCTACCTCCTCACACATCCCATTCTACCTCTCCTCACACATCCCATTCTATCTCTCCTCACACATCCCATTCTACCTCTCCTCACCCATCCCATTCTACCTCCCCTCACGTCCCATTCTACCTCCCCACACATCCCATTCTACCTCCGCTCACACATCCCATTCTACCTCTCCTCACACATCCCATTCTACCTCTCCTCACACAACCCATTCTACCTCTCCTCACACATCCCATTCTACCTCTCCTCACACAACCCATTCTACCTCTCCTCACACATCCCATTCTACCTCCCCTCACATCCCATTCTACCTCTCCTCACACATCCCATTCTACCTCTCCTCACACATCCCATTCTACCTCTCCTCACATCCCATTCTACCTCCCCTCACACATCCCATTCTACCTCTTCTCACACGTCCCATTCTACCTCTCCTCACACATCCCATTCTACCTCTCCTCACATCCCATTCTACCTCCCCTCACACATCCCATTCTACCTCCCCTCACACGTCCCATTCTACCTCCCCTCACCCATCCCATTCTACCTCTCCTCACACATCCCATTGTACCTCTCCTCACATCCCATTCTACCTCCCCTCACACATCATATTCTACCTCCCCTCACACATCCCATTCTCCCCCTCACACATCCCATTCTACCTCCCCTCACTCATCCCATTCTACCTCTCCTCACACATCCCATTCGACCTCCCCTCACACATCCCATTCTCCCCCTCACACATCCCATTCTACCTCTCCTCTCACATCCCATTCTACCTCTCCTCACATCCCATTCTACCTCTCCTCTCACATCCCATTCTACCTCTCCTCACATCCCATTCTACCTCTCCTCACATCCCATTCTACCTCTCCTCACATCCCATTCTACCTCCCCTCACACATCCCATTCTACCTCTCCTCTCACGTCCCATTCTACCTCTCCCCACACATCCCATTCTACCTCCCCTCACACATCCCATTCTACCTCTCCTCACACATCACATTCTACCTCTCCTCTCACGTCCCGTTCTACCTCTCCTCACACATCCCATACTACCTCTCCTCACACATCCCATTCTACCTCCCCTCACGCATCCCATTCTACCTCTCCTCACATCCCATTCTACCTCTCCTCACACATCCCATTCTACCTCTCCTCACACATCCGATTCTACCTCCCCTCACACATCCCATTCTACGTCTCCTCACACATCCCATTCTAACTCTCCTCACACATCCCATTCTACCTCTCCTCACACATCCGATTCTACCTCCCCTCACACATCCCATTCTACTTCTCCTCACACATCCCATTCTACCTCTCCTCACACATCCCGTTCTACCTCTCCTCACACATCCCATTCTACCTCTCCTCACACATCCCATTCTACCTCTCCTCACACATCCCATTCTCCCTCTCCTCACACATCCCATTCTACCTCTCCTCACACATCCCATTCTACCTCTCCTCACACATCCCATTCTACCTCTCCTCACATCCCATTCTACCTCTCCTCACACATCCCATTCTACCACTCCTCACATCCCATTCCACATCTTCTCACACATCCCATTCTACCTCCCCTCACGCATCCCATTCTACCTCTCCTCACATCCCATTCTACCTCTCCTCACACATCCCATTCTACCTCTCCTCACACATCCGATTCTACCTCCCCTCACACATCCCATTCCACCTCTCCTCACACATCCCATTCTACCTCTCCTCACATCCCATTCTACCTCCCCTCACACATCCCATTCTACCTCTCCTCACACATCCCATTCCACCTCCTCACACATCCCATTCTACCACTCCTCACACTTCCCATTCTACCTCTCCTCACAATCCCATTCTACCTCTCCTCACACATCCCATTCTACCTCCTCACGCATCCCATTCTACCTCTCCTCATACATCCCATTCTACCTCTCCTCACACATCCCATTCTACCTCTCCTCACACGTCCCATTCTACCTCCCCTCACACATCCCATTCTACCTCTCCTCACACATCCCATTCTACCTCTCCTCACACATCCCATTCTACCTCCCCTCACACATCCCATTCTACCTCTCCTCACACATCCCATTCTACCTCCCCTCACACATCCCATTCTACCTCTCCTCACATCCCATTCTACCTCCCCTCACACATCGCATTCTACCTCCCCTCACACATCCCATTCCACCTCTCCTCACACATCCCATTCTACCTCTCCTCACACATCCCATTCTACCTCCCCTCACACATCCCATTCTCCCCCTCACACATCCCATTCTACCTCTCCTCTCACATCCCATTCTACCTCTCCTCACATCCCATTCTACCTCTCCTCTCACATCCCATTCTACCTCTCCTCACATCCCATTCTACCTCTCCTCACATCCCATTCTACCTCCCCTCACACATCCCATTCTACCTCTCCTCACACATCCCATTCTACCTCTCCTCACACGTCCCATTCTACCTCTCCTCACCCATCCCATTCTACCTCTCCTCACACATCCCATTCTACCTCTCCTCACACATCCCATTCTACCTCTCCTCGCACATCCCATTCTACCTCTCCTCACACATCCCATTCTACCTCTCCTCACACATCCCATTCAACCTCTCCTCACACATCCCATTCTAACTCTCCTCACACGTCCCATTCTACCTCCTCACACACCCCATTCTACCTCCTCACACATCCCATTCTACCTCTCCTCACACATCCCATTCTACCTCTCCTCACACATTCCATTCTACCTCCCCTCACACATCCCATTCTACCTCTCCTGTCACATCCCATTCTACCTCCCCTCACACATCCCATTCTACCTCTCCTCACACATCCCATTCTACCTCTCCTCACACATCCCATTCTACCTCCTCACACATCCCATTCTACCTCTCCTCACACATCCCATTCTACCTCCCCTCACACATCCCATTCTACCTCCCCTCACACATCCCATTCTACCTCTCCTGTCAAATCCCATTCTACCTCCCCTCACACATCCCATTCTACCTCTCCCCACACATCCCATTCTACCTCCCCTCACACATCCCATTCTACCTCTCCTCACACATCCCATTCTACCTCTCCTCACACATCCCATTCTGCCTCTCCTCACACGACCCATTCTACCTCCCCTCATATCCCATTCTACCTCTCCTCACCCATCCCATTCTACCTCTCCTCACACATCCCATTCTACCTCTCCTCACACATCCCATTCTACCTCTCCTCTCACATCCCATTCTACCTCTCCCCGCACATCCCATTCTACCTCTCCTCACACATCCCATTCTACCTCTCCTCACACATCCCATTCTACCTCTCCTCTCACATCCCATTCTACCTCTCCCCACACATCCCATTCTACCTCTCCTCGCACATCCCATTCTACCTCTCCTCACACATCCCATTCTACCTCTCCTCACACATCCCATTCTACCTCTCCTCTCACATCCCATTCTACCTCTCCCCACACATCCCATTCTACCTATCTCGCAAATCCCATTCTACCTCTCCTCACACATCCCATTCTAACTCCGCTCACACATCCCATTCAACCTCTCCTCACACATCCCATTCAACCTCTCCTCACACATCCCATTCTACCTCTCCTCACACATCCCATTCTACCTCTCCTCTCACATCCCATTCTACCTCTCCCCACACATCCCATTCTACCTATCTCGCACATCCCATTCTACCTCTCCTCACACATCCCATTCTAACTCCGCTCACACATCCCATTCAACCTCTCCTCACACATCCCATTCTACCTCTCCTCACACATCCCATTCTACCTCTCCTCTCACATCGCATTCTACCTCTCCCCACACATCCCATTCTACCTCTCCTCGCACATCCCATTCTACCTCTCCTCACACATCCCATTCTACCTCCGCTCACACATCCCATTCAACCTCTCCTCGCACATCCCATTCTACCTCTCCTCACACATCCCATTCTACCTCCGCTCACACATCCCATTCAACCTCTCCTCACACATCCCATTCAACCTCTCCTCACACATCCCATTCTACCTCCGCTCACACATCCCATTCAACCTCTCCTCACACATCCCATTCTACCTCTCCTCACACATCCCATTCTACCTCTCCTCACACGACCCATTCTACCTCCCCTCATATCCCATTCTACCTCTCCTCACACATCCCATTCTACCTCTCCTCACACATCCCATTCTACCTCTCCTCACCCATCCCATTCTCCCTCTCCTCACACATCCCATTCTACCTCCTCACACATCCCATTCTACCTCTCCTCACACATCCCATTCTATCTCTCCTCACACATCCCATTCTACCTCTCCTCACCCATCCCATTCTACCTCCCCTCACGTCCCATTCTACCTCCCCACACATCCCATTCTACCTCCGCTCACACATCCCATTCTACCTCTCCTCACACATCCCATTCTACCTCTCCTCACACAACCCATTCTACCTCTCCTCACACATCCCATTCTACCTCTCCTCACACAACCCATTCTACCTCTCCTCACACATCCCATTCTACCTCCCCTCACATCCCATTCTACCTCTCCTCACACATCCCATTCTACCTCTCCTCACACATCCCATTCTACCTCTCCTCACATCCCATTCTACCTCCCCTCACACATCCCATTCTACCTCTTCTCACACGTCCCATTCTACCTCTCCTCACACATCCCATTCTACCTCTCCTCACATCCCATTCTACCTCCCCTCACACATCCCATTCTACCTCCCCTCACACGTCCCATTCTACCTCCCCTCACCCATCCCATTCTACCTCTCCTCACACATCCCATTGTACCTCTCCTCACATCCCATTCTACCTCCCCTCACACATCATATTCTACCTCCCCTCACACATCCCATTCTCCCCCTCACACATCCCATTCTACCTCCCCTCACTCATCCCATTCTACCTCTCCTCACACATCCCATTCGACCTCCCCTCACACATCCCATTCTCCCCCTCACACATCCCATTCTACCTCTCCTCTCACATCCCATTCTACCTCTCCTCACATCCCATTCTACCTCTCCTCTCACATCCCATTCTACCTCTCCTCACATCCCATTCTACCTCTCCTCACATCCCATTCTACCTCTCCTCACATCCCATTCTACCTCCCCTCACACATCCCATTCTACCTCTCCTCTCACGTCCCATTCTACCTCTCCCCACACATCCCATTCTACCTCCCCTCACACATCCCATTCTACCTCTCCTCACACATCACATTCTACCTCTCCTCTCACGTCCCGTTCTACCTCTCCTCACACATCCCATACTACCTCTCCTCACACATCCCATTCTACCTCCCCTCACGCATCCCATTCTACCTCTCCTCACATCCCATTCTACCTCTCCTCACACATCCCATTCTACCTCTCCTCACACATCCGATTCTACCTCCCCTCACACATCCCATTCTACGTCTCCTCACACATCCCATTCTAACTCTCCTCACACATCCCATTCTACCTCTCCTCACACATCCGATTCTACCTCCCCTCACACATCCCATTCTACTTCTCCTCACACATCCCATTCTACCTCTCCTCACACATCCCGTTCTACCTCTCCTCACACATCCCATTCTACCTCTCCTCACACATCCCATTCTACCTCTCCTCACACATCCCATTCTCCCTCTCCTCACACATCCCATTCTACCTCTCCTCACACATCCCATTCTACCTCTCCTCACACATCCCATTCTACCTCTCCTCACATCCCATTCTACCTCTCCTCACACATCCCATTCTACCACTCCTCACATCCCATTCCACATCTTCTCACACATCCCATTCTACCTCCCCTCACGCATCCCATTCTACCTCTCCTCACATCCCATTCTACCTCTCCTCACACATCCCATTCTACCTCTCCTCACACATCCGATTCTACCTCCCCTCACACATCCCATTCCACCTCTCCTCACACATCCCATTCTACCTCTCCTCACATCCCATTCTACCTCCCCTCACACATCCCATTCTACCTCTCCTCACACATCCCATTCCACCTCCTCACACATCCCATTCTACCACTCCTCACACTTCCCATTCTACCTCTCCTCACAATCCCATTCTACCTCTCCTCACACATCCCATTCTACCTCCTCACGCATCCCATTCTACCTCTCCTCATACATCCCATTCTACCTCTCCTCACACATCCCATTCTACCTCTCCTCACACGTCCCATTCTACCTCCCCTCACACATCCCATTCTACCTCTCCTCACACATCCCATTCTACCTCTCCTCACACATCCCATTCTACCTCCCCTCACACATCCCATTCTACCTCTCCTCACACATCCCATTCTACCTCCCCTCACACATCCCATTCTACCTCTCCTCACATCCCATTCTACCTCCCCTCACACATCGCATTCTACCTCCCCTCACACATCCCATTCCACCTCTCCTCACACATCCCATTCTACCTCTCCTCACACATCCCATTCTACCTCCCCTCACACATCCCATTCTCCCCCTCACACATCCCATTCTACCTCTCCTCTCACATCCCATTCTACCTCTCCTCACATCCCATTCTACCTCTCCTCTCACATCCCATTCTACCTCTCCTCACATCCCATTCTACCTCTCCTCACATCCCATTCTACCTCCCCTCACACATCCCATTCTACCTCTCCTCACACATCCCATTCTACCTCTCCTCACACGTCCCATTCTACCTCTCCTCACCCATCCCATTCTACCTCTCCTCACACATCCCATTCTACCTCTCCTCACACATCCCATTCTACCTCTCCTCGCACATCCCATTCTACCTCTCCTCACACATCCCATTCTACCTCTCCTCACACATCCCATTCAACCTCTCCTCACACATCCCATTCTAACTCTCCTCACACGTCCCATTCTACCTCCTCACACACCCCATTCTACCTCCTCACACATCCCATTCTACCTCTCCTCACACATCCCATTCTACCTCTCCTCACACATTCCATTCTACCTCCCCTCACACATCCCATTCTACCTCTCCTGTCACATCCCATTCTACCTCCCCTCACACATCCCATTCTACCTCTCCTCACACATCCCATTCTACCTCTCCTCACACATCCCATTCTACCTCCTCACACATCCCATTCTACCTCTCCTCACACATCCCATTCTACCTCCCCTCACACATCCCATTCTACCTCCCCTCACACATCCCATTCTACCTCTCCTGTCAAATCCCATTCTACCTCCCCTCACACATCCCATTCTACCTCTCCCCACACATCCCATTCTACCTCCCCTCACACATCCCATTCTACCTCTCCTCACACATCCCATTCTACCTCTCCTCACACATCCCATTCTGCCTCTCCTCACACGACCCATTCTACCTCCCCTCATATCCCATTCTACCTCTCCTCACCCATCCCATTCTACCTCTCCTCACACATCCCATTCTACCTCCTCACACATCCCATTCTACCTCTGCTCACACATCCCATTCTACCTCTCCTCACACATCCCATTCTACCTCTCCTCACACATCCCATTCTACCTCTCCCCACACATCCCATTCTACCTCCCCTCACACATCCCATTCTACCTCCGCTCACACATCCCATTCTACCTCTCCTCACACATCCCATTCTACCTCTCCTCACACATCCCATTCTACCTCTCCTCACACATCCCATTCTACCTCTCCTCACACTTCCCATTCTACCTCTCCTCACACATCCCATTCTACCTCTCCTCACACATCCCATTCTACCTCCCCTCACACAACCCATTCTACCTCCCCTCACACATCCCATTCTACCTCTTCTCACACATCCCATTCTACCTCCCCTCACACATCCCATTCTACCTCCCCTCACACGTCCCATTCTACCTCCCCTCACACATCCCATTCTACCTCTCCTCACACATCCCATTCTACCTCTCCTCACATCCCATTCTACCTCCCCTCACACATCATATTCTACCTCCCCTCACACATCCCATTCTCCCCCTCACACATCCCATTCCACCTCCCCTCACACATCCCATTCTACCTCTCCTCATACATCCCATTCTACCTCCCCTCACACATCCCATTCTCCCCCTCACACATCCCATTCTACCTCTCCTCTCACATCCCATTCTACCTCTCCTCACATCCCATTCTACCTCTCCTCTCCCATCCCATTCTACCTCTCCTCACATCCCATTCTACCTCTCCTCACATCCCATTCTACCTCTCCTCACATCCCATTCTACCTCTCCTCACATCCCATTCTACCTCCCCTCACACATCCCATTCTACCTCTCCTCTCACATCCCATTCTACCTCTCCTCACACATCCCATTCTACCTCTCCTCTCACGTCCCGTTCTACCTCTCCTCACACATCCCATTCTACCTCCCCTCACGCATCCCATTCTACCTCTCCTCACATCCCATTCTACCTCTCCTCACACATCCCATTCTACCTCCTCACACATCCCATTCTACCTCTCCTCACACATCCCATTCTACCTCTTCTCACACATCCCATTCTACCTCCGCTCACACATCCCATTCAACCTCTCCTCACACATCCCATTCAACCTCTCCTCACACATCCCATTCTACCTCCGCTCACACATCCCATTCAACCTCTCCTCACACATCCCATTCTACCTCTCCTCACACATCCCATTCTACCTCCTCACACGTCCCATTCTACCTCTCCTCACACATCCCATTCTACCTCCCCTCACACATCCCATTCTACCTCTCCTCACACATCCCATTCTACGTCTCCTCACACATCCCATTCTACCTCTCCTCACACATCACATTCTACCTCTCCTCACACGACCCATTCTACCTCCCCTCATATCCCATTCTACCTCTCCTCACACATCCCATTCTACCTCTCCTCACACATCCCATTCTACCTCTCCTCACCCATCCCATTCTACCTCTCCTCACACATCCCATTCTACCTCCTCACACATCCCATTCTACCTCTCCTCACACATCCCATTCTATCTCTCCTCACACATCCCATTCTACCTCTCCTCACCCATCCCATTCTACCTCCCCTCACATCCCATTCTACCTCCCCACACATCCCATTCTACCTCCGCTCACACATCCCATTCTACCTCTCCTCACACATCCCATTCTACCTCTCCTCACACAACCCATTCTACCTCTCCTCACACATCCCATTCTACCTCCCCTCACATCCCATTCTACCTCTCCTCACACATCCCATTCTACCTCTCCTCACACATCCCATTCTACCTCTCCTCACATCCCATTCTACCTCCCCTCACACATCCCATTCTACCTCCCCTCACACGTCCCATTCTACCTCCCCTCACACATCCCATTCTACCTCTCCTCACACATCCCATTCTACCTCTCCTCACATCCCATTCTACCTCCCCTCACACATCATATTCTACCTCCCCTCACACATCCCATTCTCCCCCTCACACATCCCATTCTACCTCCCCTCACTCATCCCATTCTACCTCTCCTCACACATCCCATTCGACCTCCCCTCACACATCCCATTCTCCCCCTCACACATCCCATTCTACCTCTCCTCTCACATCCCATTCTACCTCTCCTCACATCCCATTCTACCTCTCCTCTCACATCCCATTCTACCTCTCCTCACATCCCATTCTACCTCTCCTCACATCCCATTCTACCTCTCCTCACATCCCATTCTACCTCTCCTCACATCCCATTCTACCTCCCCTCACACATCCCATTCTACCTCCCCTCACACATCCCATTCTACCTCTCCTCTCACGTCCCATTCTACCTCTCCCCACACATCCCATTCTACCTCCCCTCACACATCCCATTCTACCTCTCCTCACACATCCCATTCTACCTCTCCTCTCACGTCCCGTTCTACCTCTCCTCACACATCCCACACTACCTCTCCTCACACATCCCATTCTACCTCCCCTCACGCATCCCATCCTACCTCTCCTCACATCCCATTCTGCCTCTCCTCACACATCCCATTCTACCTCACCTCACATCCCATTCTACCTCCCCACACATCCCATTCTACCTCCCCTCACACATCCCATTCTACGTCTCCTCACACATCCCATTCTACCTCTCCTCACATCCCAATCTGCCTCTCCTCACACATCCATTCTACCTCCTCACACATCCCATTCTACCTCCTCACACGTCCCATTCTACCTCTCCTCACACATCCCATTCTACCTCTCCTCACACATCCCATTCTACCTCTCCTCACACATCCCATTCTACCTCTCCTCACACATCCGATTCTACCTCCCCTCACACATCCCATTCTACTTCTCCTCACACATCCCATTCTAACTCTCCTCACACATCCCATTCTACCTCTCCTCACACATCCCATTCTACCTCTCCTCACCCATCCCATTCTACCTCTCCTCACACATCCCATTCTACCTCTCCTCACACTTCCCATTCTACCTCTCCTCACACATCCCATTCTACCTCTCCTCACACATCCCATTCTACCTCTCATCACATCCCATTCTACCTCTCCTCACACATCCATTCTACCTCCTCACACATCCCATTCTACCTCCTCACACGTCCCATTCTACCTCTCCTCACACTTCCCATTCTACCTCTCCTCACACATCCCATTCTACCTCTCCTCACACATCCCATTCTACCTCTTCTCACACATCCCATTCTACCTCTCCTCACCCATCCCATTCTACCTCTCCTCACACATCCCATTCTACCTCTCATCACATCCCATTCTGCCTCTCCTCACACATCCATTCTACCTCCTCACACATCCCATTCTACCTCCTCACACGTCCCATTCTACCTCTCCTCACACATCCCATTCTACCTCCCCTCACACATCCCATTCTACCTCTCCTCTCACATCCCATTCTACCTCTCCTCACATCCCATTCTGCCTCTCCTCTCACATCCCATTCTACCTCTCCTCACATACCATTCTACCTCTCCTCACATCCCATTCTACCTCTCCTCACATCCCATTCTACCTCTCCTCACATACCATTCTACCTCTCCTCACATCCCATTCTACCTCTCCTCACATCCCATTCTACCTCTTCTCACATCCCATTCTACCTCCCCTCACACATCCCATTCTACCTCTTCTCTCACGTCCCATTCTACCTCCCCTCACACATCCCATTCTACCTCTCCTCACACATCCCATTCTACCTCTCCTCACACATCCCATTATACCTCTCCTCACACATCCCATTCTACCTCTCATCACATCCCATTCTGCCTCTCCTCACACATCCATTCTACCTCCTCACACATCCCATTCTACCTCCTCACACGTCCCATTCTACCTCTCCTCACACATCCCATTCTACCTCCCCTCACACATCCCATTCTACCTCTCCTCTCACATCCCATTCTACCTCTCCTCACATCCCATTCTACCTCTCCTCTCACATCCCATTCTACCTCTCCTCACATACCATTCTACCTCTCCTCACATCCCATTCTACCTCTCCTCACATCCCATTCTACCTCTCCTCACATCCCATTCTACCTCCCCTCACACATCCCATTCTACCTCTTCTCTCACGTCCCATTCTACCTCCCCTCACACATCCCATTCTACCTCTTCTAACACATCCCATTCTACCTCCCCTCACACATCCCATTCTACCTCCTCTCACATCCCATTCTACCTCTCCCCACACATCCCATTCTACCTCTCCTCGCACATCCCATTCTACCTCTCCTCACACATCCCATTCTACCTCTCCTCACACATCCCATTCTACCTCTCCTCTCACATCCCATTCTACCTCTCCCCACACATCCCATTCTATCTATCTCGCACATCCCATTCTACCTCTCCTCACACATCCCATTCTAACTCCGCTCACACATCCCATTCAACCTCTCCTCACACATCCCATTCAACCTCTCCTCACACATCCCATTCAACCTCTCCTCACACATCCCATTCCACCTCTCCTCACACATCCCATTCTACCTCTCCTCTCACATCCCATTCTACCTCTCCCCACACATCCCATTCTACCTATCTCGCACATCCCATTCTACCTCTCCTCACACATCCCATTCTACCTCCGCTCACACATCCCATTCAACCTCTCCTCGCACATCCCATTCTACCTCTTCTCACACATCCCATTCTACCTCCGCTCACACATCCCATTCAACCTCTCCTCACACATCCCATTCAACCTCTCCTCACACATCCCATTCTACCTCCGCTCACACATCCCATTCAACCTCTCCTCACACATCCCATTCTACCTCTCCTCACACATCCCATTCTACCTCCTCACACGTCCCATTCTACCTCTCCTCACACATCCCATTCTACCTCCCCTCACACATCCCATTCTACCTCTCCTCACACATCCCATTCTACGTCTCCTCACACATCCCATTCTACCTCTCCTCACACATCACATTCTACCTCTCCTCACACGACCCATTCTACCTCCCCTCATATCCCATTCTACCTCTCCTCACACATCCCATTCTACCTCTCCTCACACATCCCATTCTACCTCTCCTCACCCATCCCATTCTCCCTCTCCTCACACATCCCATTCTACCTCCTCACACATCCCATTCTACCTCTCCTCACACATCCCATTCTATCTCTCCTCACACATCCCATTCTACCTCTCCTCACCCATCCCATTCTACCTCCCCTCACATCCCATTCTACCTCCCCACACATCCCATTCTACCTCCGCTCACACATCCCATTCTACCTCTCCTCACACATCCCATTCTACCTCTCCTCATACAACCCATTCTACCTCTCCTCACACATCCCATTCTACCTCCCCTCACATCCCATTCTACCTCTCCTCACACATCCCATTCTACCTCTCCTCACACATCCCATTCTACCTCTCCTCACACCCCATTCTACCTCCCCTCACACATCCCATTCTACCTCCCCTCACACGTCCCATTCTACCTCCCCTCACACATCCCATTCTACCTCTCCTCACACATCCCATTCTACCTCTCCTCACATCCCATTCTACCTCCCCTCACACATCATATTCTACCTCCCCTCACACATCCCATTCTCCCCCTCACACATCCCATTCTACCTCTCCTCACACATCCCATTCTACCTCTCCTCACACCCCATTCTACCTCCCCTCACACATCCCATTCTACCTCCCCTCACACGTCCCATTCTACCTCCCCTCACACATCCCATTCTACCTCTCCTCACACATCCCATTCTACCTCTCCTCACATCCCATTCTACCTCCCCTCACACATCCCATTCGACCTCCCCTCACACATCCCATTCTCCCCCTCACACATCCCATTCTACCTCTCCTCTCACATCCCATTCTGCCTCTCCTCACATCCCATTCTACCTCTCCTCTCACATCCCATTCTACCTCTCCTCACATCCCATTCTACCTCTCCTCACATCCCATTCTACCTCTCCTCACATCCCATTCTACCTCTCCTCACATCCCATTCTACCTCCCCTCACACATCCCATTCTACCTCCCCTCACACATCCCATTCTACCTCTCCTCTCACGTCCCATTCTACCTCTCCCCACACATCCCATTCTACCTCCCCTCACACATCCCATTCTACCTCTCCTCACACATCCCATTCTACCTCTCCTCTCACGTCCCGTTCTACCTCTCCTCACACATCCCATACTACCTCTCCTCACACATCCCATTCTACCTCCCCTCACGCATCCCATCCTACCTCTCCTCACATCCCATTCTGCCTCTCCTCACACATCCCATTCTACCACCCCTCACATCCCATTCTACCTCCCCACACATCCCATTCTACCTCCCCTCACACATCCCATTCTACGTCTCCTCACACATCCCATTCTACCTCTCCTCACACATCCCATTCTACCTCTCCTCACACATCCGATTCTACCTCCCCTCACACATCCCATTCTACTTCTCCTCACACATCCCATTCTAACTCTCCTCACACATCCCATTCTACCTCTCCTCACACATCCCATTCTACCTCTCCTCACCATCCCATTCTACCTCTCCTCACACATCCCATTCTACCTCTCCTCACACTTCCCATTCTACCTCTCCTCACACATCCCATTCTACCTCTCCTCACACATCCCATTCTACCTCTCATCACATCCCATTCTACCTCTCCTCACACATCCATTCTACCTCCTCACACATCCCATTCTACCTCCTCACACGTCCCATTCTACCTCTCCTCACACTTCCCATTCTACCTCTCCTCACACATCCCATTCTACCTCTCCTCACACATCCCATTCTACCTCTCCTCACACATCCCATTCTACCTCTCCTCACCCATCCCATTCTACCTCTCCTCACACATCCCATTCTACCTCTCATCACATCCCATTCTGCCTCTCCTCACACATCCATTCTACCTCCTCACACATCCCATTCTACCTCCTCACACGTCCCATTCTACCTCTCCTCACACATCCCATTCTACCTCCCCTCACACATCCCATTCTACCTCTCCTCTCACATCCCATTCTACCTCTCCTCACATCCCATTCTACCTCTCCTCTCACATCCCATTCTACCTCTCCTCACATCCCATTCTACCTCTCCTCACATCCCATTCTACCTCTCCTCACATCCCATTCTACCTCTCCTCACATCCCATTCGACCTCTCCTCACATCCCATTCTACCTCCCTCACACATCCCATTCTACCTCTTCTCTCACGTCCCATTCTACCTCCCCTCACACAGTCCCATTCTACCTCTCCTCACACATCCCATTCTACCTCTCCTCACACATCCCATTATACCTCTCCTCTCACGTCCCGTTCTACCTCTCCTCACACATCCCGTTCTACCTCTCCTCACACATCCCATTCTACCTCTCCTCACACATCCCATTCTACCTCTCCTCACACATCCCATTCTACCTCTCCTCACACATCCCATTCTACCTCTCCTCACACATCCCATTCTACCTCTCCTCACATCGCATTCTACCTCTCCTCACACATCCCATTCTACCTCTCCTCACATCTCATTCTACCTCTCCTCACACATCCCATTCTACCTCTCCTCACACATCCCATTCTACCTCTCCTCACACATCCCATTCTACCTCTCCTCACACATCCCATTCTACCTCTCCTCACACATCCCATTCTACCTCTCCTCACACATCCCATTCTACCTCTCCTCACATCCCATTCTACCTCTCCTCACACATCCCATTCTACCTCTCCTCACATCCCATTCTACTCTCCTCACACATCCCATTCCACCTCCCCTCACGCATCCCATTCTACCTCTCCTCACATCCCATTCTACCTCTCTCACACATCCCATTCTACCTCTCCTCACACATCCGATTCTACCTCCCTCACACATCCCATTCTACCTCTCCTCACACATCCCATTCTACCTCTCCTCACATCCCATTCTACCTCCCCTCACACATCC
>NW_028226652.1:0-29353 GCF_052327205.1 Somniosus microcephalus
TCTGTCTCTCTCTCTGTCTCTCGCTCTCTCTCTCTCGTGCTCTCTCTCTCGCTGCTCTCTCTCTCTCTCTCTCTCATCTCCCCCCTCTCTCTCTCTCTCTGTCTCTCTCTCTCTCTGTCTCTCTCTCTCTCTCTGTCTCTCTCTCTCTCTCTCGTCTCTCTCTCTCTGTCTCTCTCTCTCTCTGTCTCTCTCTCTCTGTCTCTCTCTCTCTGTCTCTCTCTCTCTCTCTCTCTCTCTCTCTGTCTCTCTCTCTCTGTCTCTCTCTCTCTCTGTCTCTCTCTCTCTCCTCTCTCTCCCAGGAGCACTACCATTTCTGCGGTGATGTTTCTACTGTGGGTTGTGCTGTGGGAGTTGGCTGCTGTTTCGGGACTCCCCTCGGAGGCAAGTTTCTGGCTCTTATGCTTTATTTCCCCTTCTCTGCATTCTGTCAAGGTTTTGTTAATCTGCCTCTCTCTGGAAAAAAGACCAGTTTCGGGCAAGGTAGAGAGAGGAGCAATTCTGCTTATCCCGCATGCTGTGAAATGGTCCATCACTTGTGTCAGTGTGGCTCCGTCGACCTCACTCTCCACTCTGAGTCAGCAGGTCATGTGTTCGATCCCCACTCCAGAGACTCGAGCCACATTATCCCAGGCCGACACTCCCAGGGTGCCATTAGTGAGGGAGCGCTGCACTGTCGGAGGGGCAGTGCTGAGGGAGTGCTGCACTGTCGGAGGGGCAGTACTGAGGGAGCACTGCACTGTCGGAGGGGCAGTACTGAGGGAGTGCTGCAGTGTCGGAGGGGCAGTACTGAGGGAGGGCTGCACTGTCGGAGGGGCAGTACTGAGGGAGTGCTGCACTGTCGTAGGGGCAGTACTGAGGGAGCGCCGCACTGTCGGAGGGGCAGTACTGAGGGAGCGCCGCACTGTCGGAGGGGCAGTACTGAGGGAGCGCTGCACTGTCGGAGAGGCAGTACTGAGGGAGCGCTGCACTGTCGGAGGGTCAGTACTGAGGGAGCGCTGCACTGTCAGAGGGGCAGTACTGAGGGAGTGCTGCACTGTCGTAGGGGCAGTACTGAGGGAGTGCCGCACTGAGGGAGTGCTGCACTGTCAGAGGGGCAGTACTGAGGGAGCGCTGCACTGTCAGAGAGGCAGTACTGAGGGAGTGCTGCACTGTCAGAGGGGCAGTACTTTTTTCTTTTATTCGTTTTTATGGGATATGGGCATCGATGGCAAGGCCAGCATTTATTGCCCATTTCTAATTGCCCTTGAGAGGGTGGCGGTGAGCCGCCGCCTTGAACCGCGGCAGTCCGTGTGGTGAAGGTACTCCCAACAGTGCTGTTAGGGACGGAGTTGGAGCTGCACTCTTCCAGGCAAGTGGGGAGTATTCCATCACACTCCTGACTTGTGCCTTGTAGATGGTGGAAAGACTTTGGGGAGTCAGGAGGTGAGACACTCGCCGCAGAATTCCCAGCCTCTGACCTGCTCTTGTTGCCACAGTATTTATGTGGCTGGTCCAGTTATGACTCTGGTCAATGGTGCCCCCAGGATGTTGATAGTGGGGGATTCAGCGATGATAATGCCATTGAATGTCAAGGGGAGGTGGTTCAACTCTCGCTTGTTGGAGATAGTCATTGCCTGGCACTTGTGTGGCGCGAATGTTACCTGCCACTTATCAGCCCAAGCCTGAACGTCGTCCAGGTCTTGTTGCATACGGGCATGGACTGCTTCATTATCTGTGGAGTTGTGAATGGCGCTGAACACTGTGCAGTCATCAGCGAACATCCCCATTTCTGACCTTATGTTGGAGGGAAGGTCATTGATGAAGCAGCTGAAGATGGTTGGGCCTAGGACACTGCCCTGAGGAACTCCTGCAGCGATGTCCTGGGGCTGTGATGATTGACCTTCAACCACCACAACCATCTTCCTTTGTGCTAGGTATGACTCCAGCCAGTGGAGAGTTTCCCCCCTGATTCCCATTGACTTCAGTTTTACTAGGGCTCCTTGATGCCACACTTGGTCAAATGCTGCCTTGATGTCAAGGGCAGTCACTCTCACCTCACCTCTGGAATTCAGCTCCTTTGTCCATGTTTGGACCAAGGCTGTGTAATGAGGTCGGGAGCCGAGTGGTCTTGGCCGAAACAAAACTGGGCATCAGTGAGCAGGTTATTGGTGAGTAAGTGCCGCTTGATAGCACTGTCAGTGACATCTTCCATCACTTTGCTGATGATTGAGAGTAGACTGATGGGGCGGTAATTGGCCGGGTTGGATTTGTCCTGCTTTTTGTGGACAGGACATACTTGGGCAGTTTTCCACATTGTCGGATAGATGCCAGTGTTGTAGCTGTACTGCAACAGCTTGGCTCGAGGCGCAGGTAGTTCTGGAGCACAAGTCTTCAGCACAATAGCCGGGATGTTGTCGGGGCCCATAGCCTTTGCTGTATCCGGTGCGCTCAGCCGTTTCTTAATATCGCACAAGTGAATCGAATTGGTCTGAAGACTGGCATCTGTGATGCTGGGGACCTCAGGAGGAGGCCGATATGGATCATCCACTCGGCACTTCTGGCTGAAGATGGTTGCAAATGCTCCAGCCTTGTCTTTTGCACTCACGTGTTGGGCTCCACCATCATTGAGGATGGGGATGTTCTTGGAGCCTCCTCCTCCCGTTAGTTGTTTAATGGTCCACCACCACTCACGACTGGATGTGGCAGGACTGCAGAGCTTTGATCTGATCCGTTGATTGTGGGATCGCTTAGCCCTGTCTATAGCATGCTGCTTCCGCTTTTTAGCATGCATGTAGTCCTGTGTTGCAGCTTCCCCAGGTTGGCACCTCATTTTTAGGTGCGCCTGGTGCTGCTCCTGGCATGCTCTTCTACACTCGTCGTTGAACTAGGGTTGGTCCCCTGGCTTGATGGTAATGGTAGAGTGAGGGATATGCCGGGCCATGAGGTTACAGATTGTGGTGGAATCCAATTCTGCTGCTGCTGATGGCCCACAGCGCCTCCTGGATGCCCAGTTTTGAGCTGCTAGATGTGTTCAGACTCTATCCCATTTAGCATGGTGGTAGTGCCACACAACACGATGGAGGGTGTCCTCAGTGTGAGGACGGGACTTTGTCTCCACAATAACTGTGCGGTGGTCACTGCTGCCAATGCTGTCATGGACAGATGCATCTGTGACAGGTAGATTGGTGAGGACGAGGTCATGTAGGTTTTTCCCTTGTGTTGGTTCTCTCACCACCTGTCGCAGACATGTCCTTCAGGACTCGGCCAGCTCGGTCAGTAGTGGTGCTACCGAGCCACTCTTGGTGATGGACATTGAAGTCCCCCACCCAGAGTAGATTCTGTGCCCTTGAAGTCCCCCACCCAGAGTAGATTCTGTGCCCTTGCTACTCTCAGTGCTTCTTCCAAGTGGTGTTCAACATGGAGGAGTACTGATTCATCAGCTGAGGGAGGGCTTTGATTGCTTAGCTTGAAATCCATTTGCCACAGTTTTGCCAATTCACTTTATCTATCAAGAGGGAGGAAACTAGAGGGAGCTTCGTTTTGTATCTAATCCATGCTGTACCTGCCCTGAGAGTGTTGATGGGACAGTGTAGAGGGAGCTTTACTCTGTATCTAACCCGTGCTGTACCTGCCCTGGGAGTGTTTGATGGGACAGTGTAGAAGGAGCTTTACTCTGTATCTAACCCATGCTGTACCTGCCATGGGAGTGTTTGATGGGACAGTGTAGAGGGAGCTTTACTCTGTATCTAACCCATGCTGTACCTGCCCTGGGAGTGTTGATGGGACAGTGTAGAGGGAGCTTTACTCTGTATCTAACCCATGCTGTACCTGCCATGGGAGTGTTTGATGGGACAGTGTAGAGGGAGCTTTACTCTGTATCTAACCCGTGCTGTACCTGCCCTGGGAGTGTTTGATGGGACAGTGTAGAGGGAGCTTTACTCTGTATCTAACCCGTGCTGTACCTGCCCTGGGAGTGTTTGATGGGACAGTGTAGAGGGAGCTTTACTCTATATCTAACCCGTGCTGTACCTGCCCAGGGAGTGTTTAATGGGCAGTGTAGAGGGAGCTTTGCTCTGTATCTAACCCGTGCTGTACCTGCCCTGGGAGTGTTTGATGGGACAGTGTAGAGGGAGCTTTACTCTGTATCTAACCCGTGCTGTACCTGCCCTGGGAGTGTTTGATGGGACAGTGTAGAGGGAGCTTTACTCTGTATCTAACCCGGCTCTACCTGCCCTGGGAGTGTTGATGGGACAGTGCAGAGGGAGCTTTACTCTGTATCTAACCTGTGCTCTACCTGCCCTGGGAGTGTTGATGGGACAGTGTAGAGGGAGCTTTACTCTGTATCTAACCCGTGCTGTACCTGCCCTGGGGGTGTTTGATGGGACAGTGTAGACGGAGCTTTACTCTGTATCTAACCTGTGCTGTACCTGCACTGGGAATGTTTGATGGGACAGTGTAGAGGGAGCATTACTCTGTATCTAACCCATGCTGTACCTGCCCTGGGAGTGTTTGATGGGACAGTGTAGAGGGAGCTTTACTCTGTATCTAACCCGTGCTGTACCTGCCCTGGGAGTGTTTGATGGGACAGTGTAGAGGGAGCTTTACTCTGTATCTAACCCATGCTGTACTGGTGTGGGGCGTGTAGGTGGGGTCCCAGTGCTCTGATGTCCCTTACCTATCTTTTGCAGGTGTCCTGTTCAGTATTGAGGTGACCTGCACCTATTTTGCTGTGCGTAACTACTGGAGGGGATTCCTGGGCGGGACATTCAGTGCCTTCATGTTCCGAGTGATGTCTGTGTGGATTAAAGACGCAGGTAAGCTTTGGTCCCACTCTCCGTGTTAGTGAGCTGGATGCCAGACCCCCCCATTTGTCCCAGTCAATGACCCTTTGACCGCCTGCCCTGTTCCTTACCCGTTGACTTTTGCCCATGTTGTTAATGACCTTTGGACCCTCATCTCCTATTTCCCATCTACATCTCACCATTTAAAAAAATATGCTGCTTTTCTATTTTTCCTGCCAAAGTGGATAACTCCACATTTCTCCTCATTATATTCCATTTGCCGTGTTCTTGCCCACTCACTTGGCCTGTCTATATCCTCTTGAAGCCTCCTTGCATCCTCCTCACAACGTACATTCACCCAGCTTTGTATCATCAGCAAACTTGGATATATTACATTTGGTCCCCTCATCTAAATCATTGATGTAGATTGTGAATAGCTCAGACCCAAGCACTGATCCTTGCGGTACCCAACTAGGTACAGCCTGCCAACCCGAAAATGACCCGTTTATTCCTACTCTCTGTTTTCTGTCCGTTAACCAATCCTCAGTCCATGCTGGTATAATATCCCCAGTCCCATGAGCCCTAATTTTGTTTAATAACCTCTTGTGTGGCACCTTATTGAATGCCTTCTGAAAATCCAAATACACCACATCCACTGGTTCCCCCTTATCTATTCTGCTAGTTACAACCTCAAACAGATTTGTCAAACATGATTTCCCTTTCATAAATCCATGTTGACTCTGCCCAACCCTATTATTATTTTCTAAGTGCCCTGTTACCACGTCCTTAATAATAGATTCTAGCATTTTCCCAACTACTGATGTCAGGCTCACTGGTCTGTAGTTCCCCCGTTTTCTCTCTCCCTCCTTTCTTAAGGTTACATTTGCTACCTTCCAATCCGCGGGAACTATGGAATTTCGGAAAATGACAACCAATGCATCCACTACCTCTATAGCCACCTCTTTCAAAACCTGAGGATGTAGGCCATCAGGTCCAGGAGATTTATCGGCTTTGAGTCCTGTCTTGTTTTGCACACTTTGTACAAAAATAATAAATTGCAGGACAACGGAGTATTACAGTTTAAACTCTTTTATGAAGCATCACGTCTGTGATCTCAATCATACAGCACAGTGGGGACAAGATGGAGTTAGGACCCCTGGCTGGGTCTTCAAAAACAATAGCAGTCCTTACAGATGCCTGCAGGCCAATGACAACTCAGCATGTGATCACATGTGAATATAATAGGTATTCCTTACAGATGCCTGCGGGCCAATGATAATTCAATATGCAAATGTTACATCCCCTTTCTTTTAAAAGAAAAATGTTATGCATTATTTTTAAACCTTTCTTCTACCTAATGTTCTCAGTAGCATAAACATATAAGTAAACTCAGCATTTAACTAGTGCTGAAAACATCTCAACGTTTCGATAACGATGTACAGATTTTTTTTAGGGCAGCGATCCGCCTACACCCTTTGACAGTTCACAAGTCAAGGATAACTCTAGGCTTGACCTCTCGACCCGACCTTGTGTGGTATGGAACTGAGCATGCTCCTGAATCGGTCAACTAATCAGGTTCAGGTTTAGGTTCAGGTAAGTATGATGTGTTTTGTGTATTGCTCTGTTCATCACACTCTGTTGAACGGATCCTCTCGTCGGAATGACGGTGTTGTTCCTTGGTGTTCAGGAGGTGCCTGCGATTGCGGCGGTACACCTGTCCTTCTGGGGTGCGGACGTGATACGATCGCTCAGTGTCAGCTGGCTGGATGATGACTGCTGGCTTCCAGTAGTCATGCTCCTGGATTCTGACGGATTCTCCATTGTACAACGGCGGCAGTAGTCTAGCTGACCTGTCATAGTATCTTTTTTGGTGTTGCTGTCTCTGTACACGTTTTGCATGCACTTGCTTGCAGCTGACGACCTCTGGCTGCAGCTGCTGGTTGGTGCTTGGAAGGATTGAGCGAAGTCTGCGGCTCATCAACAGCTGTGCTGGTGACTTGAAGTTGTCAACCGAGTGTTGCGGTACTCAAGGAGACTGATGTAGGGGTCTCTTTTGTCCGCTTTGGCTTTGTCCATGAGTGTTTTTGCAATCTGGACTGTTTTTTCAGCAAGGCCATTACTTTGAGGGTAATGTGGGCTTGATGCGACATGTGTGAAACCCCATGCCTTGGCAAACGACTCCAACGCTTTTGATTTGTATTGGGGGCCATTGTCTGAGAATAAAGTCTCTACAATGCCATGCCTGGCAAAGGCTGCCTTTAGCTTGTGGATCACAGCTGCAGATGTGGTGCTGTGAAGCTTGTCCAATTTAAAAAATCTGCTGTAGTAATCAACAGTCACTATGTAGTCCTCATTGTTCCATGTGAACAGATCCGTTGCCGCGACCTGCCAGGGCCTGTCTGGGATATGGTGAGGTATCATGGGCTCTTTGACATTTGATGGGTGGCGTTCTAGACAAATGGAACATTTTCCGACAATGTCCTCAATGTGTTTGCACATTCCGGGCCAAAACATAATGTCACGTGCTCTTTGTTTGCATTTTTCCATGTCCATATGTCCAGCATGAATTTTTGTCAACATTTCTTCTGAGACTGGTAGGAATGATGATTTTCTCCCCTTTGAAGACGATTCCGTTGATTTGTGACAGTTCATCTCTGTGGTTCCAAAATTCAGATATGCTCTGAGGGCATTTCCTCCTTTCCTCAGGCCATCCTTCATGTATGACTTTGCTCAGCAGTGTGAGTTGTGCATCTTTCTCTGTTCCTGCTCGGATCTCCTTCAGTTTTGAGTCACTCACAGGTAAGCTGTTGTACACCATGTGCATGTGCACCTGCACATCCATGCCTTCACTGAGGCTGCTGTCCTGGTAGCTAAGAGACTTTCTGGAGAGTGTGTCTGCGACAGGAATGTCTTTGCCTGGACGGTGAATGATTGTGAAGTCGTACTTCTGTAGCTGAAGGATCATTCTCTGTAGCCTTGGTGGGGCTGCAGCTAGTGGTTTCCTCATGATTGACTCGAGGGGCTTGTGGTCAGATTTCACAATGACTTGTCGGCCATAGACGTACTGGTGGAAACGCTTACATCCAAACAGAATTGCACATAGCTCTTTCTCGATTTGAGCATAGTTGATTTCACTGTCTGAGAGAGATCTGGAAGCGTAGCCGATGGGCTTTCCTTCTTGCAGTAATACTGCGCCTAGTCCGTACTTTGACGCATCCACTTGTAGTCTGAGCTCTTTGTTGGGGTCGAAGTAGGCAAGAACTGGTCCTGGTTCTCTGGTGATTAGGTCTTTCATTTTCTGAAATGCTGTGTCATGTTGTTTGTCCCACAGGAACTCATTGGATTGTTTGAGCAACTGACGCATGGGTGCGTTGATTTCGGAGAGGCTCGGGGCAAACTTGGCTAAGTAGTTAACCATGCCTGGTACTGTCTCTAGCTCTGCGCGGTTCTTCGGCGGCTCCATTTTCTTGATGGCGGAGATTTTCCCTGGATCCGGCTTAATGCCATCAGTTGAGAGGCGATGCCCGAAATAACTGATCTCAGTGGATCCGATTATGCTTTTCTCGGGGTTGAGCCGGATACCTTTCTCCCGTGATCTTTGTAGCATCGCACGGAGGTTCCTGTCATGTTCCTTTCTATTCCTGCCATAGATGAGGATGTCGTCTACGATTGCGACTACTCCGTCGAGGCCTTCATAGGTTTCATCGATCTTCCGCTGGAATTCATCCTGAGCTGAGATAAGACCAAATGGTAAACGCAGAAATCGGTAGCGTCCAAATGATGTGTTGAACGTTGTTAGCTGAGATGATTCTTCCGTGAGCTTGATAGTCCAGTATCCTGAAGTAACGTGCTCCCACTAGCTTGGGTGTGATGTCATCTAGCGTTGGTAGAGGGTAGTGAGGGCGTTTGATAGCCTTGTTCAAATCTCTGGGGTCGAGACAGACTCTGAGCTTGCCTGTACGTGGTTTCTCAACCACGACTAACGCGTTGACCCGCTCTGTCGGTTCTGTTTCCCGGACGATGATTTCTGTATTCTCCATGCTCTGCAGCTCCTCCTTCAGGCGACTACGTGGAGCAAGGGGTATCCTTCTCGGTGGGCAAACCACAGGGGTTGCTGCTGGGTCAAGGTGAATAGTGCATTCACCTGGGAATAGTCCGGTTCCTTTGAAAACGTCAGCAAACTCCTCCATGACTGTCTGCTTCTCAACTGGTGCTGTCAATGATAGCACTAGCTTGACGAGGTCCATGTCTAAACATGCCTTTAGACCTAGCACTGGAGGTGCTTGAGTGTCAACAATGTAAAAGTCCAACATCATGTCGCTTTCTTTGTACTTGCATTTCATCACGCATGTGCCTTTTACATTGAGCTGCTCACCCCCATAGCTGGTCAGTCTGCGTGAGGTGGGCTGTAGCTCACACTCATCCTTCAAACTGTGATATTCACTCAGAGGAATTACATTAACCTGAGCTCCAGTGCCTAGTTTAAACTTAAGCTCTTTGCCCTGTTTTCCTATCTCAATATCGGCATAGGCTTGCTCAGTCTCTGAAATCTGTTTTTTCTGTGACACCGAATCAATAAACAGTTCCTCTGCATTTGGCTCTCTATCTGGCATTTGGCTGTCACTCACTGTGTGTACTGTTGTTCCGAAAACAGTCCTGCAAACTTTAGTAAAGTGGTTCCGTTTACCACATTTAGCACATTGCCTTCCTTTGGCAGGGCAATGCTCCTTTTCTCCATGCATCTTGTTTCCACAATATCCACAGTTTTTGAAGCGTTTTGTGTCTGTGTCGCTCATTTTTAGAACTCTTTCTGTTCTGAAACACGCTCTCTGGGCGGTGTTCTTTGCTGTGTATCTATTAACTGCGTGCACTGTCTGTTCACTCGAGCTGCTCGTGGCGCCGGTTATGGTTTTCAACTGTGCTTTGGCTATCTCGTGCGATCTAGCTATGCCCATAGCTTTGTCCAGCGTTAGCCTGGACCCAACATTCAAAAGTTTCTCTCTCACTTCAGCTGAATGTATTCCAAACATGATGCAGTCTCTGACCATCTCATCTTTATCTGCATATTCACAGTCATTTACCAACAGTTTTAACTCAGTCACGAACTGTTCAAACGACTCACTAGCTCCTTGTACTTTCTCCTGAAACTTGTACCTAGCGAATATCGTATTTGTCTTGGGCATCACATATGCTTCAAAACGGTCAAAATAACTTTTCAGTACCTTTGCTTCATCCGCGGTGAGAGACCATGTGTTAAAAATGTCTCTCCCTTTTTTCTCCGATCCATAGGAGTAGGTAGCTGCATCTTTCTTCCTCCCCTTTGCTTTTCAACGGACCCGAGAACATCAACTGCATGTGTTGCTTGAACTTGCACCATTCTCTATGTAAGTTCAAGGATTCCCAATTCATTCGAGGTAAGGGAGCTCCAACGATGTCCATTTCTGTAAAGTCCGGGCCTCAATAATACACGGACTTTGGGAGAACAGTTTAACAGGTACTTTACTGAACAAGAGGCAGCTTGAAACTGAAACTACAGAAGCCTGCTAGGGCCTTTTATACAGGGGTGGTCACTGCCGGTACTGCAGTCTAAGACCAGTTATTCCCTTAAAGGTACATACACAACAATTCCTCCCCTTTTAGATAAACAGTACATAACATTCATTTAACAACTAAATAATAACTAATTACAATTACAATTTTCTCAGTAATATATACATCAACTGAAATAGTCATTTATAAGTTCAGTCTTTGAGGAGGCTTCCTGATCCGGACTGGATAGTGCCTTTCTCGAGTATCCTGTTCTGGTGGTGGAGTCAATTCTGGCTCATTGTCATTGGTTGGTTCGTCAGCATCCAATACCCCTGCTTCTGAGGTAGACGCAATCTGTACTTCGGGCTCATTACCAGGTGCACATGCTTGTGGTACAGGCTTGGCTTGTTCCTGTGACTCTAGAATCTGGTCAGCATGGCGTCTCACGATGCTCTCTCCAACGTCCACTGTGTACATTAGTGGTCCCTACTGTGTGCATATCGTGCCTGGCTGCCATTTTTCTGTTCGGTAGTCGCGGGCCAAGACTGGTTGCCCTATCTTGAAGCTCCTGGTTGGCTTCTCATTTATGTGCTGGAACTGCTTATCCTCAACATCTCGTCTTATGTTTGGTTTGAGCAAATCCAAGCGACATCTTAGTCTCCGGTTGAAAAACAGTACGGCTGGAGTTTGGTTGGTTACTGCATGTGTCGCATTCCGGTAAGCAAACAGGAAGTTATCCACCTTGTGTTGCAGTGGTATGTCGTCATTATACATTACCTTTATGGCCTTTTTAAAGGTCTGAACAAACCTCTCAGCCAATCCATTTGTGGCTGGATGATATGGGGCAGATGTGTAATGTTTCACCCCATTATTCTTCAGGAACCTCCGGAAATCCTCAGACACAAACTGTGGGCCATTGTCGGAACAGATCTGTTCTGGCAACCCATTCCTGGTGAAGATGGTCCTTAGGACCGCAATAGTTTTCTCCGTGGTGGTGGAGGACATTTTAATGACCTCTGGCCATTTCGAATGGGCGTCCACAGCAATTAGAAACATTGAGTCCATAAATGGACCAGCGAAATCAATGTGTACCCGTTGCCATGGAGATGAGGGCCACTCCCATGGATGTAGCGGGGCCTGTGGTGGAGCGTTTTGGACCTTCTGGCATCCTGTGCATCTCTTGGTCATATCCTCGATTTCTTTATCGATTCCCGGCCACCACACAAACGCCCTGGCTAGGCTCTTCATTTTTACCCCTCCCAGATGACCCTCGTGAAGCTCATTGAGTACTCTACCTCTCAACTTGGGTGGAATTACCACTCGGGATCCACACATCAAGGTTCCCCGGCACACTGACAGCTGTTCCCTCCTTGGCGAGAATGCTGGCAACAGTGAGTCGCCATATGCTGGCCATCCCTTCACCGTCAAATCATAGACCCGAGAGAGCGTCGGGTCATTTCAGGTTTCCTTCTCAATACTTGCGTTTGCAACAGGCAAACATTCGACTATGGTCGCATGGAATATCTCCACAGGGTCCACTGCAGGTGCTTCTTCCGCCGTAGGCAACGGTAGGCGCGACAGCCCATCAGCGTTTCCATGTTGTTTCGTACCTTTGTACTCTATGTCATACTGATGTGTCCCTAGAAAAAGTGACCATCTTTGCAGCCGTTGCGCCGTCATCACCGGAACGCCCTTCTTTGGATTAAAAATTGAGACCAGGGGTTGATGATCAGTCAGTAGGGTGAATTTCTGCCCGTGCAGATAGTGATTGAACTTCTTCACCCCCCACACCAGGCTGAGGGCCTCCCTGTCAATCTGGGCATAGTTACGCTCGGCTGAGGTTAGCGAGCGCGATGCAAAGGCTATTGGCCTCGCTGAACCGTCACAGAATTTGTGTGACAGCACCGCTCCAATGCCGTAACTTGGCACATCACATGCCAACCGAATCGGTAGTGTTGGGTTGTAGTGGGCCAATACTTCTTTTGAAGTGATTTGGCATTTACATTCCTGAAAGGCACGCTTACACTCATCACTCCATTTCCATGTTACACCAGTTTGAAGGAGGGCGTTCAGTGGGTGCAGAATTGTAGATAAATTCGGCAAGAACTTATGGTAGTAGTTCACCAACCCGAGGAACGACCTCAGTTGCGACACATTTTCTGGTGCTGGAGCCTTGACTACAGCCTCGATCTTGTCCGGCGACTTATGCAACCCTTCCTCATCAATCATGTGGCCACAATACGAGATTTGTCTCCTGAAGAACTCGCATTTGGGACGGTTGGCTCGTAGCCCATATTCCTGCAATCTTGTGAGCACCTGTTCCAGGTTGGCAAGGTGTTCATTGTCATTTTCACCCGTAACCAGGATGTCGTCCAAATAACACTGGGTCCCCGGGATCCCTTGCAGGACTTGTTCCATCGCCCTCTGCCACATAGCCGGGGCCGATGCTACCCCAAATACCAGTCGATTGTACTGGTAAAGGCCCGTGTGAGTGTTTATCGTGAGGTATTTCCTAGATGCTTCTTCCACCTCCATTTGTAGATACGCTTGAGCCAGGTCAATCTTTGTAAAATGTTTCCCTCCAGATAGTGAGGCGAAAATATCTTCTATCCGCGGAAGCGGATACTGTACTGTGTGCAGGACTGGGTTCACAGTCACCTTGAAGTCCCCACAGATGCGAACCTTCCTTGGCTCCCCAGGCGTGCTGCTCAATGCTTTCTTCATTACAGGAATGATGGGTGTGGCCCACTCGCTCCAGTCCACCTTAGACAGCACCCCCGAACGCTCCAGACCCTCCAGTTCAGCTTCCACAGCTGGGCATATCGCATATGGCACCGGTCTGGCCTTGAAAAATTTTGGGGTTGCGTTATCCTCTATCTTTATGGTTGCCTTTACTCCTTTTAGAGTCCCAAGTCCTTGTTGGTGTTGGAACACCTCTTCCGCGTCAGATAGAATTTGTGACAGACGTCCAGGTGCGACGTCATCATCTTTTTTGTCAGTCACAGTTAGTGCCAGAATGGAATGCCAATCCAATTGTAGTCTTCGGATCCATTCACGTCCCAATAATGGTGGTCATCCATCTCGTAGTATATACATGTATAGTTTCTGTGTTTCCTTTCCGTTATATTCAACTGGCACCCTTATTTTTCCTCTGGGGTAGACCTTTTGCCCCGTGTATGTCTTCAATACAATGGACGTGTCCTTTAAGGGTATGTGTGAGAGTAGCCGCTCATAGTCTCGTCGATTCATGACAGTTAGGGCTGATCCTGTGTCCAATTCCATCTTCACTGGGGACCCTGCTATCATGAGGGTGACCCAAATGGTTCGGTGATCTTCTTTTGCGATCACGTTGTGTAACTTTAAACAACTTAGTCGCCTGCTCTCAGAGTCCTTATCACTCTCCTGATCTTCTGAACTACTATCTGTCAGTTTCTTTACTTTCTTGTACTGTTCCTTAGTAGTTCTTGTCGTGTTGGTCTTCTTTCCCGACCTGCAGACTCTTGCTATATGTCCCATTTTCCCACATTGCCTGCATATTTTGTCTTTAAACCAGCAGTCCTTCTGCTCATGGGTTGTTCTGCCGCAGCGATAGCACTTTTCGGCTCCATACGCCATTTCGTTAGCGCTGTATTCTTGTGGTTTCTGTTGTATTTCTGCAACTCCCTGTGCTGCTGCTTCGTAGGATACTGCCACGCTGAAAGCCTGTTCTAGCGTCAGCTCCTTTTTTGAAAGTCATTTCTGGGTTCCTTCACTCTGGAGCCCGCAGACAAACTTATCCCGTAAGGTGTCTGCCAGTCCTGCTCCGAACTGGCAGTGCTTCAATAACTTGCGTAGTTCCATAAGATAGTCAGCATTACTCTCATCTTTGCGCTGGTTTCTTTTATGGAACTTGAATCTTTCTGCTATCAGCAGTGGTGTAGGGCTTAGGTGTTCCTGTAAGATATGAGCAATCTCCTCAAAACTTTTCTCCATTGGTTTAGCTGGGGTAATTAAATTCCGCAATAGGCCGTACGTACTCGCACCCATCAGATTTAATAATACCGACGCCCTCTTTCCATCAGCCACCTCATTTGCCTTGCAGTACACTTCAATTCTTTCCACATATGTGGTCCAGTCTTCTACCTCGTTGTCGAAAGCAGTGATACTGCCACTTTTCGTCATCTTGGGCGATTTAAAATGGCGCCTCCCGCGCTTTTGCTTCTTCCCCAATGGAATAAAATGGCGCCTCCCGCGCTTTTGCTTCTTCCCCAACGGGATAAAATGGCGCCTCCCGCGCTTTTGCTTCTTCCCCAACGGGATAAAATGGCGCCTCCCGCGCTTTTGCTTCTTCCCCTTACTGCCACGCTGCTCCTAGCCTTCTACGGGGTAATGGCGGCGACCCGCAGCTTCGGCGTGTCTCGCTTTCCTTCCCCCCCCGTTTAGTTTCTCTCCGCTGTCCTGTTCTCGAGCCCTGTGCGCTCCACCCTCTCTCTTGTTTTCTTTTCCCGGCGACGCTGCGCGGCCCGATTTGTAGAGCCGCTCAATCGAGCTTGAGCCCGCCGCAGTCCGGAAGGGTCAGCGCGCTACCTGCTACCAGCACGATTCGCTGGAACCACAGTCTCTGCCGCAATTCTCCAAACACCGATGGATTCTTTGGGCGGTTGCCCTCGGTCGACGCCCGTTGCTCAGACTACGACCTTCCAGGACCTTCCTTTCAGGCGAGATCCCCGTGAGATGATGCCACACTGCAGTTGAGTTCGAACTTACTCGTCACCACTGTAAAGTCCGGGCCTCAATAATACACGGACTTCGGGAGAACAGTTTAACAGGTACTTTACTGAACAAGAGGCAGCTTGAAACTGAAACTACAGAAGCCTGCTAGGGCCTTTTATACAGGGGTGGTCACTGCCGGTATTGCAGTCTAAGACCAGTTATTCCCTTAAAGGTACATACACAACAATTTTAAATCCCTGTTCTGACACCATGTCTTATTTTGCACACTTTGTACAAAAATAGTACAGGAAACTTTGTGTTATCCGGAGGCTAAATGTCCGGCAAGCTCGAGCCACCAGCAAAAATCAGGAGCCGTTTCGTTAGGTTTTTAAAATTTTCGTTGCTTTTTTCTCAACAGTCAAGCTCTGCAAGGTCTGTAGCTGAGCAACAGCTTCAGCTAGAGACGCTACAGAGACGCTTGCCGACTGTTTAGAAGCTGGGTTTGTTGATTCACACAGCTGAAAATCTCCGTATGTTTCAACATCAGCGCTGGTGTGTCCGGCAGTTGAGGGAACGGCAACAGCTCGGTCCCGTCGGTGCCGGATAGCACAAAGTTTCCTGTAAATTGCAGGACAACGGCGTATTACAGTTTAAACTCTTTTATGAAGCATCACGTCTGTGATCTCAATCATACAGCACAGTGGGGACAAGATGGAGTTAGGACCCCTGGCTGGGTCTTCAGAAACAATAGCAGTCCTTACAGATGCCTGCAGGCCAATGACAACTCCGCATGTGATCACATGTGAATATAATAGGTATTCCTTACAGATGCCTGCGGGCCAATGATAATTCAATATGCAAATGTTACAAGTCCCATTAATTTCTCCAGTACTATATTTTTACTAATACTAATTGACGTAAGAAAACTACTGGGCACTTGATCTAAGTGTTAAACAAAGCTTTAATCAACTGTTTTACAACATAGAGGTCTAGTTGTGTCCTTCACTAGTTCCTGTTAAGAATGTCCCTGCGCAAGTTGTGCCCGTGCCCGAGTATTTATACTCTCCCTGGACAGTGCCACCCGCAGTATCATTTCGTAAGTCTTTCTTTTATGAATGACTGACTCATGTCATTAATATCTTTCAGTTCCTCATTCTCGCTAGACCCTTCATTGAGCAGAAATTTCCTCCAATTAAATATTGGGAAGACCGAAGCTCTTGTCTTTGGACCCCGCTCTACACTCTGTTCCCTTGCCACCGACTCCATCCCTCTGCCTAGAACCAGACCGTTCTCTACCTTGGTGTCATATTTGACCCTGAAATGAGCTTCCGACCACATATCCGCGCCATCACTAAGACCGCCTATTTCCACCTCCCTAACATCGCCCGTCTCCGCCCCTGCCTCAGCTCATCCACTGCTGAAACCCTCCTCCATGCCTTTGTTACCTCTAGACTTGACTATTCCAACGCACTCCTGGCTGGTCTCCCACATTCCACCCTACGTAAACTCGAGATCATCCAAAACTCGACTGCCCGCGTCCTATCTCGCACCAAGTCCCGTTCGCCCATCACCCCTGTGCTCGCTGACCTACTCGGCTCCCGGTGCGCTAACACCTCGATTTTAAAATTCTCATCCTCTAATTCTGGCCTCTTCAGCATCCCTGATTATAATCGCTCCACCATTGGCGGCCGTGCCTTCAGCTGCCGAGGCCCTAAGCTCTGGAATTCCCTCCCTAAACCTCTCCGCCTCGCTACCTCTCTTCTGTCTTCCTTAATTGTGCCAGAAATTCGGGTCGGAGGCTTCCCGCGGGTGCAAGCCCCCTGACCTGCACTTACCTAGCGCGCCGGCCGTTGCGCTGTGGGCCCGCGTGGGATTCCGATCCTGGGCCTCCTCCAACTGCTGCCGCGCAGTGCTTGCGTATCCCAGGGGCGCAGTTAGTTCGATGCGTCCCCTGGGATCACGTGGGCCATGGAGAGCCAATGGCGGCAGGCAATGCTTCATTCATAAAATTTGACAGGAAGAACTGTCAAATCTATGAATAGAGATTGGCCCCAAAACCTAACTAAAACTTCAAATAATTTTTTTTTTAATCACATTTTTAAAATAACTATAAATTACATAAAATAACTTTTAAACAATAATTTAAATTTTTGAAAAAATTAATTACAGTTTTTAATAGGGCTAAAAATAAACTTACCTTTCTTTAAAGTATTTAAAAATAATAAACCTGTGGAAAAAATGTTTTAATTTTACTTAATTCACCACTTACCTTGCTAAAAGCAGGCCTTGCGACTGCTTTTTAAAAGTGTAACTGCTGGAGACTTGTCCTCCCGGAGAAACCTGGGGAAAAAAACGGAAGTTCCGGACGTACGCGCTGCCTCTCCGGCGCACGCGTTCCACCTGTCAACCCCTTCCTTCAAGGGAACGGAAGTTCCGGTTTCCCGCGCATGCGCAGTGCATGCACGAAACCGGCACTTTCGTTGGGCCTACGCGTGTGTACCCAGCGCGTCCTCACCCGTGGGGACCCGAAGTTCTGGGCTCATTATGTTGCTCGGTGTCAAACTTTGCTCGATGATGCTCCTGTGAAGAGGCTTGGGGCGTTTCACTATGTTAAAGGTGCTATATAAATACAAGTCGATGTTGTAATGACTCTTTGACCTCTGACACTCCATCCTGTTGTTAATCTTTGACCTCTGACCCTTGGTCCTGTTTTTAAAGCCCCTTTGACCCCGGATCCATGTCCCTCTTATTAATGACACTTTGAGCCGCCTGGATCCCTGGCCCTGTTGTTAATGACACTTTGAACCTTGACCCGTGATCCTGCTGTTAGTCTATGACCCCGGACCCTGGGTTTGTTTAACTTTCGCTTTCTCCTCCCTTCAGTCACCATCACCGCCCTCTTCAAAACGAATTTCCGCGGAGATTACCCTTTCGACCTTCAGGAGCTTCCGGCTTTCGCAATCATCGGGTAAGTTTCGGAATCAGGGATGGTGCCAACCCAGACCTGGGCACTGACCGGGGGGCGCTGGGAACTGACCGGGGGGCGTTGGGCACTGACCGGGGGGCGCTGGGAACTGACCGGGGGGCGTTGGGCACTGACCGGGGGGCGTTGGGCACTGACCGGGGGGCGCTGGGCACTGACCGGGGGGCGTTGGGCACTGACCGGGGGGCGCTGGGAACTGACCGGGGGGCGTTGGGCACTGACCGGGGGGCGCTGGGCACTGACCGGGGGGGCGCTGGGCACTGACCGGGGGGCGCTGGGCACTGACCGGGGGACGCTGGGCACTGACCGGGGGGCGCTGGGCACTGACCGGGGGGCGCTGGGCACTGACCGGGGGGCGCTGGGCACTGACCGGGGGGCGCTGGGCACTGACCGGGGGGCGCTGGGCACTGACCGGGGGGCGTTGGGCACTGACCGGGGGGCGTTGGTCACTGACCGGGGGGCGCTGGGCACTGACCGGGGGGCGCTGGGCACTGACCGGGGGGCGCTGGGCACTGACCGGGGGGCGCTGGGCACTGACCGGGGGGCGCTGGGCACTGACCGGGGGACGCTGGGCACTGACCGGGGGGCGCTGGGCACTGACCGGGGGGCGCTGGGCACTGACCGGGGGGCGCTGGGCACTGACCGGGGGACGCTGGGCACTGACCGGGGGGCGTTGGGCACTGACCGGGGGGCGTTGGGCACTGACCGGGGGGCGCTGGGCACTGACCGGGGGACGCTGGGCACTGACCGGGGGGCGCTGGGCACTGACCGGGGGACGCTGGGCACTGACCGGGGGACGCTGGGCACTGACCGGGGGGCGCTGGGCACTGACCGGGGGGCGCTGGGCACTGACCGGGGGGCGCTGGGCACTGACCGGGGGGCGCTGGGCACTGACCGGGGGACGCTGGGCACTGACCGGGGGGCGTTGGGCACTGACCGGGGGGCGCTGGGCACTGACCGGGGGGCGCTGGGCACTGACCGGGGGGCGCTGGGCACTGACCGGGGGATGCTGGGCACTGACCGGGGGGCGCTGGGCACTGACCGGGGGGCGCTGGGCACTGACCGGGGGGCGCTGGGCACTGACCGGGGGGGCGCTGGGCACTGGCCGGGGGGCGACGGACACTGACCAGGGGGGGGCGCCGGACACTGACCGGGGGGGGCGCCGGGCACTGACTGGGACAGGTCGAGCGGTGCTGAAAGTGATGGAGTTTCCTCTCCTTGTTTCCCAGGATCGCCTGCGGATTCTTCGGTGCTTTCTTTGTTTACCTGAACCGACAGTTTGTGCTTTTCATGCGGAGACAGACTCTGCTTACCCGGATCCTCATGAAACAGTGAGTACCAGGGGGAGGGAGCAGTACTGAGGGAGCGCTGCACTGTCCGGGGGCAGTACTGAGGGAGCGCTGCACTGTCCGGGGGCAGTACTGAGGGAATGCTGCACTGTCCGGGGGTAGTACTGAGGGAGCGCTGCACTGTCGGAGGGGCGTACTGCGGGAAGCGCTGCACTGTCGGAGGGGCAGTACTGAGGGAGCGCTGCACTGTCGGAGGGGCAGTACTGAGGGAGCGCTGCACTGTCGGAGGGGCAGTACTGAGGAAGCGCTGCACTGTCGGAGGGGCAGTACTGAGGGAGCGCTGCACTGTCCGGGGCAGTACTGAGGGAGCGCTGCACTGTCCGGGGCAGTACTGAGGGAGCGCTGCACTGTCGGAGGGGCAGTACTGAGGGAGCGCTGCACTGTCATAAGAACATAAGAAATAGGAGCAGGAGTAGGCCAATTGGCCCCTCGAGCCTGCTCCGCCATTCAATAAGATCATGGCTGATCTGATCCTAACCGCCAATCTACTATCACAGAACCATCTCCTGAATCTAACAGAATTAGACACACGAAATAGGAGCAGGATCAGGCTACACGGCCCCTGGGCCTGCTCCGCTACCCACAGGGCCATGACCGATCCGAACCTAGACTCATGTCCAAATTCCTGCCCGCTCCCCGTAACCCTTAATTCCCTTTACTTCTAGGAAACTGTCTATTTCTGTTTTAAATTTATGTAATGATGTAGCTTCGACAGCTTTTTGGGGCAGCATATTCCATGGACCTACCACCCTCTGAGTGAAGTAGTTCCTCCTCATCTCAGTTTTGAAAGAGCAGCCCCTTATTCTAAGACTATGCCCCCTAGTTCTAGTTTCACCCATCATCGGGAACATCCTCCCCGCATCCACCCGATCCAACCCCTTCACAATCTTATATGTTTCAATAAGATCGCCTCTCATTCTTCTGAACTCCAATGAGTAGAGTCCCAATCTACTCAACCTCTCCTCATATGTCCATCCCCTCATCCCCGGGATTAACCGAGTGAACCTTCTTTGTACTGACTCGAGAGCAAGTATGTCTTTTCTTAAGTATGGACACCAAAACTGTACGCAGTATTCCAGGTGCGGTCTCACCAATACCTTGTACAACTGAAGCAATACCTCCCTATTTTTATATTCTATCCCCCTAGCAATGAAAGCCAACATTCCATTGGCCTTCTTAATCACTTGCTGCACCTGCATACTAACCTTTTGAGTTTCGTGCACCAGGACCCCCAGATCCCTTTGTACTTCAGTACTTTCCAGTTTCTTGCCATTAAGATAATAACTTGCTCTACGATTTTTCCTGCCAAAGTGCATAACCTCACACTTTCCAGTCAAAGTGCATAACCTCACACTTTCCAGTATTGTATTCCATCTGCCAAATCTCTGCCTGTCTATGTCCCCTTGCAGGTTTTTTATGTCCTCCTCACTCACTACTTTCCCTCCCATCTTAGTATCATCTGCAAACTTTGATATGTTACACTCGGTCCCCTCCTCCAAATCGTTAATATAGATTGTGAAGAGTTGGAGACCCAGCACTGACCCCTGCGGAACACCACTAGTTACTGATTGCCAGTCTGAGAATGAACCATTTATCCCAACTCTCTGCCTTCTGTTAGATAGCCAATCCTCTATCCATGCCAGAATATTACCCCCAATCCGTGATTTTTTATCTTAAGCAATAATCTTTTGTGTGGCACCTTGTCAAATGCCTTTTGGAAGTCTAAATACACTACGTCCACTGGTTCCCCTTTATCCACCCTATATGTTACTTCCTCAAAGAACTCCAGCAAATTTGTCAAACATGACTTCCCCTTCGTAAAACCATGCTGACTTTGTCCTATTAAATTATGTTTATCCAAATGTCCTGTTACTGTCTCCTTAATAATGGACTCCAAAATTTTACCTACCACAGATGTTAGGCTAACCGGTCTATAGTTTCCAGCCTTCTGTCTACTGCCCTTTTTAAATAAGGGTGTTACATTAGCAGTTTTCCAGTCTGCTGGGACCTTTGCTGAGTCCAGGGAGTTTTGGAAAATTATTACCGATGCATCCACAATCCCTACCGCCACTTCCCTCAAGACCCTAGGATGTAAGCCATCAGGTCCAGGTGATTTATCCACCTTGAGTCCCATTATTTTACCGAGTACCACTTCCTTAGTGATTTTGATCGTGTTTAGCTCCTCCCCCCCCATAGCCCCCTGTTTGTCCAGTGTTGGAATATTCTTAGTGTCCTCTGCTATAAAGACTGATACAAAATATTCATTCAATGTTTTTGCCATCTCCATATTTCACACCATTAATTTCCCAGTCTCATCCTCTAAGGGGCCAACATTTACTTTAGCCACCCTTTTTCTTTTTATATAACTACTAGCTGGGGGAGCCCGGCTTTGCCAGGGCTGTTTTGGGCCGGGCGGTTTAAATCGAGTCCCAGGCTTTGGGGCCTCTCTGTGTCCCTCTGTGAATCTGGTGCCGGGCAAAATTTTAAATCGAGTCCCAGGCTTTTGGGCCCTGTCTCTGTGTATGTGCTGCCGGGCAAAAGTTTAAATCGAGTCCCAGGCTTTTGGGCCCTGTCTCTGTGCCCCCTCTCTGAATCTGCTGCCGGGCAACATTTGTACCTTTTAATACCTTCAAAGATGAAAGTGAAAGTACTTACAAAACATTTTTGGTAAATCTTATGTTATTTTTAAAAGAGATACTAACTTTTTCGAAGCTGGATTAGCTAGCAGATTTTGAGCTGGAAGTAAATGGGGTTTTTAGCTTGAGGCAATGGCTGCCAGATCCCTGAGATGAAAACGATTAGTCCCGCCCACAGATGCAGCGATTGGCCAACCATCAGGCGACTGAACTGTAGGATTGGTCAATGGTGACCGCACAGGATTGGTCGAACCTTGACGTCAGTCAATCAATGCTAATTAGCAGATAATGAGTTTAATTTTGAAGGCTTTTTGGATAAGGCGCGAACAATTTTCGTCCGACCGAAAAGTAAATATGCTTACGACCGTCCCGGACCGGTAAGCTTTCTTTGGAGGTAACGCACGCACAGGTACGCCCTATAACTTTCGAGTGCATAGCCGGACAGACGCACACCGGAGGACAGACAGAGCGATAGATCTATATCTAAACTAGCTGGAGTGCCCGGCGGTGCCAAGGCTTTTTTGAGGGCATGTTGTTGGAAGAGAGAGAGAGAGAGCGACTGGGGGGGCGAAGAGAGAGAGCGACTGGGGGGAGAAGAGAGAGAGCGACTGGGGGGGGAAGAGAGAGAGCGACTGCGGGGGGGAGAGAGAGAGCGACTGGGGGGGAAGAGAGAGAGCGAGTGGGGGGGAAGAGAGAGAGCGAGTGGGGGGGAAGAGAGAGAGCGAGTGGGGGGGAAGAGAGAGAGCGACTGGGGGTGGGTGAATAGAGAGAGCGACTGGGGGGGTGAAAAGAGAGCGCGACTGGGGGGGTGAAGAGAGAGCGCGACTGGGGGGAAGAGAGAGAGCGACGGGGGGAAGAGAGAGCGATGGGGGGAAGAGAGAGCGACGGGGGGAAGAGAGAGCGCGACGGGGGGAAGAGAGAGAGCGACGGGGGGAAGAGAGAGCGACGGGGGGAAGAGAGAGCGACGGGGGCAAGAGAGCGACGGGGGAAGAGAGAGAGCGACGGGGGGAAGAGAGAGAGCGACGGGGGGGAAGAGAGAGAGCGACGGGGGGGAAGAGAGAGCGACGGGGGGGAAGAGTGAGAGCGACGGGGGGGAAGAGAGAGAGCGACGGGGGGGAAGAGAGAGAGCGACGGGGGGGAAGAGAGAGAGCGACGGGGGGAAGAGTGAGAGCGACGGGGGGAAGAGTGAGAGCGACGGGGGGAAGAGAGAGTGACTGGGGGGAAGAGAGAGAGCAACTGGGGGGGAGAGAGAGCGACTGGGGGGGAATGTATCGATTTCTTTGTGGGTTCAATGATGAGACATTTATGAAAGAGAATGTCTTTTAATCTAAAGTCTGTTCAACTCTTTATACAGCATTTCAGGAGACACCATGCTAGTGATACATCTAGAACGAAACTGAAACCAAACTAAACTGCCTTGCTTGTCTCTGTCACATGCCCTCTGCTGGTCAGGCACAAGCAATCAATACATGCAAACATGCTGGTAAGGCATCATAATCAAACAGGCAAATACCATCTCTATTTGCTGATATCATTACATCTCCTTTTCTTAAAACAAAAGTATTTTACTTTTAACTAACAACATGTTTTCTTTGTATTAATCTGCATTTTAACTGTAACACTTAATGAACTTACATTATCATTATCATGATCAAGGTTTTTTAACCTTGCTTTGTGTGTTCACATGAAATATGTCAATACACTAGAACCTGAAGAAAGAATAAGATAACATTACTTCCTTCTATAACAATAGTCCTTAAATTTGCTCAATGAGTCTCTCAGGAGGCTTCATGTGTCTTGAGGATTTTCTGATTGATTGTCCTTGAATCTGAGTTGTTGCCTCAGATGATTGGTTCTCAGCTGTGTGATCAGGTTGTTCAACAGTATCAGTCTCTTAACCTGCTATGGCTGGTCCCATGAGAAGATCTCGACGATTTCTTCTCAGAACAGCACCCTCATCTGTCTGAATGGTGTATGATCTTGGTTGAACTTCACTCAGGACAGTTCCCTTCTGAGTCCATGTGTTTGTTTTGTCTTTGAACCTTACTTGGTCACCAGTGTGGAGTTCAGGTAGGTTTTGTGTTCCTCTGTCATAGTACTTTTGCTTTTCTTTCTGTTGTTCTTTGAACTTCCTCACTTTCTCCCCCTCTTTTGTTTTCAGGAGGTTCTCCGGGATGGGTAGGTTTGACCTTAGCCGACGTCCCATCAGGAGTTGGGCTGGTGACTTAGCACACTCGAGCGGCGTTGTGCGGTATACAAGCATGCTTTGGTAGAAGTCAGTTCCACTGTCTTTTGCCTTGTACATCAGTCTTTTCACTGTCTGGACCGATTTTTCCACTAGTCCATTGGACTGTGGATAGTGAGGACTTGACGTTGTGTGGACAAAGTCCCACTCTTTGGCAAAGTGTTGGAAACTTGCATTGTAAAACTGGGGTCCGTTGTCTGTGAAGACCTCGCTTGCCACGCCATGTCTGGAGAATATGGCTTTCATACATCTTATCACAGCATCTGCAGTGGTGGTGTACAGTCTACAAACCTCTGGATACAGGGAGTAATAGTCTGTTACGACAAGATAGTCCTTCCCTTGACATATGAATAGGTCAGCGCCTGCCTTCTGGCAAGGTCTGTCTGGCACTGGGTGTGGCTTTAGTGGTTCTACCGGATTGCTTGCTCGATATTTCAGGCATATTGTGCAGTTTGACACCTCATTTGTCACATCTTGGTTGATTCGTGGCCAGTACATCACCTCTCGTGCTCTTTTCTTACACTTTTCGATTCCCAGATGTCTGCCATGGATCCTTTTTAGCATCTCTTTTCTCAGACTCTTTGGGATAACTATTTTACTTCCTTTGTAGATGATGTCTTTGACCACTGATAGTTCTGCCCTGCAGTTCCAGTACTCTGCCATGTCAGGTGAGCAGTCTTGCTTCATGTTGGGCCATCCATCCAAGATGCTTTTCCTCAGTCGTCTCATTGTTTCATCTTTGTTTGTCTCAGTCTTTCTGAGCTCCATTTTTGCATCTGCTATGGGCAGTGCACTTGTGATCATGTCCACGTAGGCGTTCACTTTTTCATCCATTGTGGTGTTTGCGGGCTCACTTGGGTCTACAGCTCTGGACAACGTGTCTGCTGTATACATCAGCTTACCCGGTGTGTACGCAACATTCAGTGTATAGCGTTGCAGCCTGATCATCATTCTTTGTATTCTAAGCGGACAGCTATTTAGTGGCTTTTGGAACAATGCAATCAAGGGCTTATGGTCTGTCTCTACACTGATTGCTTGTCCTGCCACAAACTGGTGAAATCTTTCACAGGCGTATGTGATGCTGAGCAGCTCCTTTTCTATTTGAGCATATCGCGTCTCCGCGTCTGTCATTGAGCGCGATGCATATGCAATAGTTTGCCAGTAGTCATATTTTTGCAGAAGAACGGCACCGAGCCCACTCTGTGATGCATCTGATGATATCTTGATGGGTCTCGCTGGGTCATAAAACCTCAGAACTGGTTCCTCTGTGAGCAGTTTCTTTAGATCACTCCATGACTTCTCATGCTCATGATTCCATTCCCATTCTATGTTCTTTTCAGTTAGACTTCTCTGGCGCCATCTTTTCTGAGAGGTTGGATATGAATTTACCCATGTAGTTGATCATTCCATTAAACCTCTGCACATCCTTTTTGCATTGTGGCTTTGGCATATTCTCAATGGCGGACACCTTTCTGGGATCTGGTCTGATGCCCTCGCTGCTAAGGATATCTCCCACGAATGTCAGTTCTGTCAACCCGAGCTGGCATTTCTCTCTATTCAGCTTCAGGTTTGTTTTCCTTGTTGCTTCCAGCACTTTTTTCAGCCTCTCGTCATGCTCAGTTCTTGTGGTTCCCCATACTATGATGTCATCCATTGATGTATCAACTCCCTCCAGATGCTCATAGATCATATGGATAGTTTTGTGATACACTTCAGGAGCTGAGGCAATGCCAAATGGTAACCTTAGGAATCTGTATCTGCCAAATGGACTGTTGAACGTGCACAGTCTTGAACTTGCTTCGTCCAATTTCATCTGCCAAAATCCTGATGATGCATCTAACTTGCTGAAATACTTTGCATTTGCAAACTGTGCCATGATTTCCTCACGTGTAGGAAGCTTGAAGTGCTCTCTCTTTATTGCTCTGTTTAGATCTCTTGGATCCAGGCAAATTCTGAGCTTTCCATTCTTTTTGTCCACAACGACGAGGGAACTCACCCACTCAGTTGGCTCATCTATCTTCCGAATCACGTTCAGGCTTTCCATCCTGTCCAACTCTGCCTTCAGTTGCTTTTGAAGAGCAAACAGAACTTTTCTGCATGGATGTATGACCGGTGTCATACTTTTATCTACTTTGATCGTGTATTCTCCTGGAATGCAGCCTAGACCCTTAAATAGGTCTTTGTACTCTTTCATGAGTTCATCATAGACTGTCTCTCCTTCGCTTTCCACAATGAGGACTCTCTTTACCAGGTTCAGTCTCTCACAGGCTTTTAAACCTAGTATGGCTTGCACATCCTTTGGCACCATGATTAATGCTAGCGTGTGCTCTCTGTCCTTGTGTGTTACTTTGACAATGCATCTTCCTTTCACTGGTATATCAGTACCTGAGTATCCTGTCACTTTCACTTTTATTCCATGTATCTTTGGTCTGGGTCTAATTTTCTTAAAATCAGTCTCTGATATCACAACTTGTGCTCCAGTATCCAATTTAAATGGAATGTGTATGTCATTCACTTTTAGTGTCAACATCCAGTCTCTTTCTTCTTTTTTGTTTTCAGACACAACATCTACATAGAACTCCTCTATCTCGCTTTCATCTACTGTATGGACCTTGCTTTGTTGCGCTTGGTTCTTACAGCAATGGGCATAATGGTTGTTTTTGTTGCAACTATTGCATGTTTTACCATATGCTGGACACATTTTTGGTGGATGCTGTGTACCGCATCGACTACATGACTTTCGATTGTCCCTTTCATTTTCGTTCGCTGGCCACGCCTCTTTTTTCCACATTGGCGCTCTTTTTGTTAAACGGTTTGTATCCGTTCTTTCTCACTGCATCCACGTTGCAGCTACTGTCACTGAACAGCTCCTTTGCCTGCGACTTCACAGTCTCTGTAGCCCTACACAGTGCTATGGCTTTTCCCAGGTCTAGATCTTGCTCTCTTAGCAGTCTTTCCCTTAGACCATTATCTGGAATACCACACACCAGTCTGTCTTTTATCAGCGAGTCTGTCAGTCCCCCAAATTCACATGTTTTGCTTCGGTTTCTCAGTTCAGTCACATACTGATCAATAGTCTCACTCGTTTTCTGTACACATGTGAAAAATCTGTGCCTCTCAAACGTCACGTTACGTTTAGGTATGCAGTAGGCCTCAAACTGTTCCATTATTTTATCTAGCTTCATTTTGTCTCCATCAACAGCGAATGTGAAGTTATTATACACCTCCAGCGCTTCATCACCCACGACATGTAAGAACAGTGACGATTTCCTTTTATTACTTTTCTCGTCAGCTCCGATTGCCGCTAAATACAACCCCACACGTTGTTTGAACCTCCTCCAATTTTCAGCCACATTACCTGTTAACTGAAGCTTCGCCGGTGGGTGTAATCCTTCCATTTTTTCACTTCGTTAGCTATTCTCCAAGGTAAGTAACGATTTTCTCTTTTGGCTTGCTAATCTGTGGAGAGCTGATTTAACTTCAGATTTTTCCTCTTCATCTCTTTCAATCACTTCTGACACCATGTATCGATTTCTTTGTGGGTTCAATGACGAGACATTTATGAAAGAGAATGTCTTTTAATCTAAAGTCTGTTCAACTCTTTATACAGCATTTCAGGAGACACCATGCAAGTGATGCATCTAGAACGAAACTGAAACCAAACTAAACTGCCTTGCTTGTCTCTGTCACATGCCCCCTGCTGGTCAGGCACAAGCAATCAATACATGCAAACATGTTGGTAAGGCATCATAATCAAACAGGCAAATACCATCTCTATTTGCTGATATCATTACAGGGAAGAGAGAGAGCGACTGAGGGGGAAGAGAGAGAGCGACTGGGGGGGAAGAGAGAGAGCGACTGGGGGGGAAGAGAGAGAGCGACTGGGAGGAAGAGAGAGAGCGACTGGGGGGAAGAGAGAGAGCGACTGGGGAGGGGAAGAGAGAGAGCGACGGGGGGGAAGAGAGAGAGCGACTGGGGGGGAGAGAGAGAGCGACTGGGGGGGAGAGAGAGAGCGACTGGGGGGGGGAAGAGAGAGAGCGACGGGGGGGAAGAGAGAGAGCGACTGGGGGGGAGAGAGAGAGCGACGGGGGGAGAGAGAGAGCGACTGGGGGGGTGAGAGAGAGAGCGACTGGGGGGGAGAGAGAGAGCGACTGGGGGGGGGGAGAGAGAGAGCGACTGGGGGGGAGAGGAGAGAGAGCGACTGGGGGGGAGAGAGAGAGCGACTGGGGGGGAGAGAGAGAGCGACTGGGGGGAGAGAGAGAGACTGGGGGGGAGAGAGAGCGACTGGGGGGGAGAGAGAGCGACTGGGGGGGAGAGAGAGAGCGACGGGGGGAGAGAGAGAGCGACTGGGGGGGAGAGAGAGAGCGACTGGGGGGGAAGAGAGAGCGACTGGGGGGAAGAGAGCGACTGGGGGGGAGAGAGAGAGCGACTGGGGGGAGAGAGAGAGCGACGGGGGGAGAGAGAGAGCGACTGGGGGGGGGAGAGAGAGAGCGACTGGGGGGGAAGAGAGAGAGCGACTGGGGGGGAAGAGAGAGAGCGACTGGGGGGGGAGAGAGAGAGCGACTGGGGGGGAGAGAGAGAGTGACTGGGGGGGAAGAGAGAGAGCGACTGGGGGGGAGAGAGAGAGCGACTGGGGGGGAGAGAGAGAGCGACTGGGGGGGAGAGAGAGAGAGCGACTGGGGGGGGAGAGAGAGAGAGCGACTGGGGGGGGAGAGAGAGAGCGACTGGGGGGGAGAGAGAGAGCGACTGGGGGGGATGAGAGAGAGCGACTGGGGGGGGAGAGAGAGAGCGACTGGGGGGGGGAGAGAGAGAGCGACTGGAGGGGGGAGAGAGAGAGAGCGACTGGGGGGGAGAGAGAGAGAGCGACTGGGGGGGAGAGAGAGAGCGACTGGGGGGGGAGAGAGAGAGCGACTGGTGGGGGGAGAGAGAGAGCGACTGGAGGGGGGAGAGAGAGAGCGACTGCGGGGGAAGAGAGAGAGCGACTGGGGGGGAGAGAGAGAGAGCGACTGGGGGGGAGAGAGAGCGACTTGGGGGGGGAGAGAGAGAGCGACTGGGGGGAAGAGAGAGAGCGACTGGGGGGGAGAGAGAGAGAGCGACTGGGGGGGAGAGAGAGAGCGACTGGGGGGGAGAGAGAGAAAGCGACTGGGGGGGAAGAGAGA
>NW_028226653.1:0-29295 GCF_052327205.1 Somniosus microcephalus
GACACACACACCCGACACACACACACCCCGACACACACACACACACCCCGACACACACACACACACCCCGACACGACACACACACACACCCCGACACACACACACACACCCCGACACACACACACACACCCCGACACACACACACACCGACACACACACACAACACCCCGACACACACACACACACCCCGACACACACACACCCCGACACACACACACACCCCGACACACACACACACACCCCGACACACACACACACACCCCGACACACACACACACACCCCGACACACACACACACCCCGACACACACACACCCGACACACACACACACACCCGACACACACACACCCGACACACACACACACACCCCGACACACACACACACACCCCGACACACACACACACCCCGACACACACACACACACACCCGACACACACACACACACCCCGACACACACACCCGACACACACACACACACCCCGACACACACACACACACCCCGACACACACACACACACCCGACACACACACACACACACCCCGACACACACACACACACCCCGACACACACACACACACCCCGACACACACACACACCCCGACACACACACACACACCCCGACACACACACACACCCGACACACACACACACACACCCCGACACACACACACACACACCCCGACACACACACACACACCCCGACACACACACACACACCCGACACACACACACACCGACACACACACACACACCCCGACACACACACACACACCCCGACACACACACACACCCCGACACACACACACACCGACACACACACACACACCCCGACACACACACACACACCCCGACACACACACACACACACCCCGACACACACACACACACCCCGACACACACACACACACCCCGACACACACACACACACACCCCGACACACACACACACACCCGACACACACACACACACCCCGACACACACACACACACCCCGACACACACACACACCGACACACACCCTGACACACACACACACACCCCGACACACACACACACACCCCGACACACACACACACACCCCGACACACACACACACCCTGACACACACACACCCGACACACACACACACACCCCGACACACACACACACACCCTGACACACACACACACACCCCGACACACACACACACACCCCGACACACACACACACCCACACCCAGACACACACACACACACACCCCGACACACACACACACCCTGACACACACACACACACCCCGACACACACACACACACCCCGACACACACACACACACCCCGACACACACACACACACCCCGACACACACACACACCCACACACACACACCCCGACACACACACACACACCCCGACACACACACACACACCCCGACACACACACACACACCCCGACACACACACACACACCGCGACACACACACACACACACCCGACACACACACACACACCCCGACACACACACACACAACCCTGACACACACACACACACACCCCGACACACACACACACACCCTGACACACACACACACACACACCCCGACACACACACACACACCCCGACACACACACACACACACCCCGACACACACACACACACCCTGACACACACACACACACCCCGACACACACACACACCCCGACACACACACACACACCCCGACACACACACACACACCCTGACACACACACACACAGACCCTGACACACACACACACACCCCGACACACACACACACACCCCGACACACACACACACACCCCGACACACACACACACACACCCCGACACACACACACACAGACCCTGACACACACACACACACCCCGACACACACACACACACCCCGACACACACACACACACCCCGACACACACCCCGACACACACACACACACCCCGACACAGACACACACACACCCCGACGCACACACACACACCCTGACACACACACACACCCCGACACACACACACACACCCTGACACACACACACACACACCCCGACACACACACACACACCCCGACACACACACACACCCCGACACACACACACACACCCCGACACACACACACACACCCCGACACACACTCACACACACACACCCTGACACACACACACACACCCCGACACACACACACACACACCCCGACACACACACACACAGACCCTGACACACACACACACACCCCGACACACACACACACACCCCGACACACACACACACACCCCGACACACACCCCGACACACACACACCCCGACACACACACACACACACCCCGACACACACACACACACCCCGACACACACACACACCCCGACACACACACACACACACCCTGACACACACACACACACACCCCGACACACACACACACACACCCTGACACACACACACACCCCGACACACACACACACACTCTGACACACACCCTGACACACACACACACTGACACACACACACACACCCTGACACACACACACACACACACCCTGACACACACACACACCCTGACACACACACACACACACCCCGACACACACACACACACCCTGACACACACACACACACCCCGACACACACACACACACCCCAACACACACACACACCCTGACACACACACCCTGACACACACACACACACCCCGACACACACACACACACACACACCCTGACACACACACACACACCCCGACACACACACACACACCCCGACACACACACACACACCCCGACACACACACACACCCCGACACACACAAACACCCCGACACACACACACACACCCCGACACACACACACCCCCCGTCACACACACACACACTCCCACACACCCCCGACACACACACACACACCCCGACACACACACACCCCCCGACACACACACCCCGACACACACACACCCCGACACACACACACACCCCGACACACACACACACACCCCGACACACACACACCCCCCGACACACACACCCCAACACACACACACCCCGACACACACACACACACCCCGACACACACACACACACCCCGACACACACACACTCCCCGACACACACACACACACACCCCGACACACACACACACCCCGACACACACACACACACCCGACACACACACACACACCCCGACACACACACACACACCCCGACACACACACACACACCCCGACACACACACACCCCCCGACACACACACCCCAACACACACACACCCCGACACACACACACACCCCGACACACACACACACACCCCGACACACACACACCCCCCGACACACACACCCCAACACACACACACCCCGACACACACACACACACCCCGACACACACACACACACCCCGACACACACACACACACACCCCGACACTCACACACACACCCCGACACACACACACACCCGACACACACACACACACCCCGACACACACACACACACCCCGACACACACACACACACACCCTGACACACACACACACACACCCCGACACACACACACACCCCGACACACACACACACACACCCCGACACACACACACACACCCTGACACACACACACACACCCCGACACACACACACACACCCCGACACACACACACACACCCCGACACACACCCCGACACACACACACCCCGACACATTCACATACACACCCCGACACACACACACACACACCCCGACACACACACACACACACACACCCCGACACACACACACACACCCCGACACACACACACACCCCGACACACACACACACACACCCTGACACACACACACACACCCCGACACACACACACACACACCCTGACACACATACACACCCCGACACACACACACACACTCTGACACACACCCTGACACACACACACACTGACACACACACACACACCCTGACACACACACACACACCCTGACACACACACACACCCTGACACACACACACACACCCCGACACACACACACACACCCCAACACACACACACACCCTGACACACACACCCTGACACACACACACACACCCCGACACACACACACACACACACACCCTGACACACACACACACACACCCCGACACACACACACACACCCTGACACACACACACACATACCCTGACACACACACACACCCCGACACACACACACACACACCCCGACACACACACACACACACCCTGACACACACACACACACCCTGACACACACACACACCCTGACACACACACACACCCTGACACACACACACACTGACACACACACACACACCCCGACACACACACACAAACCCCGACACACACACACACACACCCTGACACACACACACACCCCGACACACACACACACCCCGACACACACACACACACCCTGACACACACACCCCGACACACACACACACCCCGACACACACACACACACACACCCTGACACACACACACACCCCGACACACACACACACCCCGACACACACACACACACCCCGACACACACACACCCCGACACACACACACACACCCTGACACACACACCCCTGACACACACACATACACCCCGACACACACACACGCCCCGACACTCACACACACCCCGACACACACACACACCCTGACACACACACACACCCAGACACACACACACACACCCCGACACACACACACACACCCCGACACACACACACACCCCGACACACACACACACACCCCGACACACACACACACCCCGACACACACACACACCCCCCGACACACACACACCCCCCGACACACACACACACACACCCCGACACACACACACACCCCGACACACACACACACACCCCGACACACACACACCCCCCGACACACACACCCCAACACACACACACCCCGACACACACACACACCCCGACACACACACACCCCGACACACACACACCCCCCGACACACACACCCCAACACACACACACCCCGACACACACACACACAACCCGACACACACACACACACCCCGACACACACACACACACCCCGACACAAACACACACACACCCCGACACACACACACACACCCTGACACACACACACACCCCGACACACACACACACACACCCCGACACACACACATACACACCCCGACACACACACACCCCGACACACACACACCCCGACACACACACACACCCCGACACACACACACACACACCCCGACACACACACATACACACCCCGACACACACACACACCCCGACACACACACACACACACCCCGACACACACACATACACACCCCGACACACAACCCCGACACACACACACCCCGACACACACACACACACCCTGACACACACACACACACACACACCCCGACACACACACACACCCCGACACACACACACACACCGCGACACACACACACACCCCGACACACACACACCCCGACACACACAACACACACCCTGACAAACACACACACATCCTGACACACACACACACACACCCCGACACACACACACACACCCCGACACACACACACACCCCGACACACACACACACCCCGACACACACACACACACACACACACCCCGACACACACACACACACCCTGACATACACACAGCCCGACACACACACACACACACCCCGACACACACACACACCCCGACACACACACACACACACCCCGACACACACACACACCCCGACACACACACACACACCCCGACAGACACACACACCCCGACACACACACACACCCCGACATACACAGACACACCCCGACACACACACACCCCGACACACACACACACACACCGACACACACACACACACACCCCGACACACACACACACACCCCGACACACACACACACCCCGACACACACACACACACACCCTGACACACACACACACACCCCGACACACACACACACACTCAGACACACACACACACACCCCGACACACACACACACCCCGACACACACACACCCCGACACACACACACCCCGACACACACACACACCCCGACACACACACACACACCCCGACACACACACACACACCCCGACACACACACACACACCCCGACACACACACACACCCCGACACACACACACACACCCAGACACACACACACACACCCCGACACACACACACACACCTCGACACACACACACACCCCAACACATACACACCCCGACACACACACACCCAGACACACACACACACACCCTGACACACACACACCCTGACACACACACACACCCACACCCCGACACACACACACCCTGATACACACACACACATCCTGACACACACCCCGACACACACACACACCCCGACACACACACACACACCCTGACACACACACACACCCCTACACACACACACACACCCCGACACACACACACACACCCCGACACACACACACCCCCCCCCCGACACACACACACACACCCCGACACACACACACACACACCCCGACACACACACACACCCCGACACACACACACACACACCCCGACACACACACACACCCCGACACACACACACACCCCGACACACACACACACACACCCCGACACACACACACACACCCCGACACACACACACACACCCCGACACACACACACACACACACCCTGACACACACACACACACACCCTGACACACACACACACACCCAGACACACACACACACACCCCGACACACACACACACATCCAGACACACACACACACACCCCGACACACACACACCCCGACACACACACACCCCGACACACACTCACACACCCCGACACACACACACACCCCGACAGACACACACCCCGACACACACACACACCCCGACACACACACACACACCTCGACACACACACACACACCCCGACACACACACACACCCAGACACACACACACACACCCTGACACACACACACACCCTGACACACACACCCCGACACACACACACACACACACCCTGACACACACACACACCCCGACACACACACACACACACACCCTGACACACACACACACCGACACACACACACACACCCCGACACACACACACACCCTGATACACACACACACACCCCGACACACACACACACCCCGACACACACACACACACCCTGACACACACACACACCCCTACACACACACACACACCCCGACACGCACACACCCCGACACACACACACACACCCCGACACACACACACACACACCCCGACACACACACACACACACCCTGACACACAAACACACCCTGACACACACACACACTGACACACACACACACACCCCTACACACACACACACACCCCGACACACACACACACACCCCGACACACACACACACACCCTGACACACACACACACCCCGACACACACACACACACACCCTGACACACACACACACCCTGACACACACACACACCCTGACACACACACACCCCGACACACACACACACCCTGACACACACACACACACCCCGACACACACGCACACACCCTGACACACACACACACACCCCGACACACACACACACCCCGACACACACAGACACACCGACACACACACACACACCCTGACACACACACACACACACCCCGACACACAAACACACCCCGACACACACACACACACACCCTGACACACACAACCTGACACACACACATACACCCCGACACGCACACACACCCTGACACACACACACACACCCCGACACACACACACACACACTGACACACACACCCTGACACACACACACACACCCTGACACACACACCCCGACACACACACACACCCCAACACACACACACACACCCCGACACACACACACACACCCCGACACACACACACACACCCCGACACACACACACCCCGACACACACACACACACCCCGACACACACACACCCCGACACACACACACACCCCGACACACACACACCCCGACACACACACACACCCCGACACACACACACACTCCCCGACACACACACACACCCCGACACACACACACACCCCGAGACACACACACACCCCGACACACACACACACCCCGACACACACACACACACCCCGACACACACACACACACCCTGACACACACACACACACCCCGACACACACACACACACTCCGACACACACACACACACCCCGACACACACACACACCCCGACACACACACACACACCCCGACACACACACACACACCCCGACACACACACACACACCCCGACACACACACACACACCCCCCGACACACACACACACACCCCGACACACACACACACCCCGACACACACACACACTCCCCGACACACACACACACCCCGACACACACACACACCCCGAGACACACACACACCCCGACACACACACACACCCCGACACACACACACACACACACCCTGACACACACACACACCCCGACACACACACACACCCCGACACACACACACACACACTGACACACACACCCACCCCGACACACACACACAACCCCGACACACACACACACACCCCGACACACACACACACCATGACACACACACACACACACCCTGACACACACACACACACCCCGACACACACACACACCCCGACACACACACACACACCCCGACACACACACACACACCCCGACACACACACACACACCCCGACACACACACACACACCCCGACACACACACCCCGGCACACACACACACACCCCGACACACACACACACACCCCGACACACACACACACACCCCGACACACACACACACACCCCGACACACACACACACACCCTGACACACACACACACACCCCGACACACACACACACCCCGACACACACACACACACCCCGACACACACCCCGACACACACACACACACCCTGACACACACACACACCCCGACACACACACACCCCAACACACACACACACACCCCGACACACACACACACCCCGACACACACACAACCTGACACACACACACACACACCCTGACACACACACACACCCCGACACACACACACACACACCCCGACACACACACACCCCGACACACACACACACACCCCGACACACACACACTCACCCCGACACACACGCACACACCCTGACACACACGCACACACCCCGACACACACACACACACCCCGACACACACACACACACCCCGACACAGGCACACACCCCGACACACACACACACACCCCGACACACACACACACACCCCGACACACAGACACACAACCTGACACACACACACACACACACACCGACACACACACACACACCCCGACACACAGACACACACCCTGACACACACACACACACCGACACACACACACACCCCGACACACACACACACCCCGACACACACACACACACCCCGACACAGACACACACCCCGACACACACACACACACCCCGACACACACACACTCACCCCGACAAACACACACACACCCTGACACACACACACACACCCTGACACACACACACTCACCCCGACACACACACACACACCCTGACACACACACACACACCCTGACACACACACACTCACCCCGACACACACACACTCACCCTGACACACACACACTCACCCCGACACACACACACACACCCCGACACACACACACACACCCCGACACACACACACACACACCCCGACACACACACACACCCCGACACACACACACACACCCTGACACACACACACACACCCTGACACACACACACACACCCTGACACACACACACACATCCTGACACTCACACACACACCCCGACACACACACACACACACACACCCCGACACACACACACACACACCCTGACACACACACACACACCCGGACACACACACACACACCCCGACACACACACACACTCCGACACACACACACACCCCCCGACACACACACACACCCTGACACACACACACACACCCTGACACACACACACCCCGACACACACACACACCCTGACACACACACACCCCGACACACACACACACACCCCGACACACACACACACACCCCGACACACACACACACACCCCGACACACACACACACACCCCGACACACACACACACACCCCGACACACACACACACATCCCGACACACACACACACACCCTGACACACACACACACACCCCGACACACACACACACACCCCGACACACACACACACACCCCGACACACACACACACCCTGACACACACACACCCCGACACACATACACCCCGACACACACACACACACATCCTGACACACACACACACACCCCGACACACACACATACACCCTGACACACACACACACACCCCGACACACACACACCACGACACACACACACACACCCCGACACACACCCCGACACACACACACACACCCTGACACACACACACATACCCCGACACACACACACACACACCCCGACACACACACACACACACCCCGACACACACACACACACACCCCGACACACACACACACACCCTGACATACACACACACCCCGACACACACACACACACCCGGACACACACACACACACCCCGACACACACACACACACCCCGACACACTCACACACACCCCGACACACACACACACACCCCGACACCCACACAGACACCCCGACACACACACACACCCCGACACACACACACACACCCCGACACACACACACACCCCGACACACACACACACACCCTGACACACACACACACACTCCCCGACACACACACACACCGACACACACACACACCCTGACACACACACACACCCCGACACACACACACACACCGCGACACACACACACACACCCCGACACACACACACACACCCCGACACACACACACACACACCCCGACACACACACACACACCCCGACACACACACACACACCCCGACACACACACACACACCCCGACACACACACACACCCCGACACACACACACACCCCGACACACACACACACACCCGGACACACACACACACACCGACACACACACACACACCCTGACACACACACACACACCCTGACACACCCACCCACCCCGACACACCCACCCACCCCGACACACACACACACACCCCGACACACACACACAGACCCCGACACACACACACACACTCCGACACACACACACACACCCCGACACACACACACACCCCGACACACACACACACCCCGACACACACACACACCCCGACACACACACACACCCCGACACACACACACACAACCTGACACACACACACACACACCCTGACACACACACACACACCCCGACACACACACACACCCCGACACACACACACACCCCGACACACACACACACAACCTGACACACACACACACACACCCTGACACACACACACACACCCCGACACACACACACACACCCCGACACAGGCACACACACCCCGACACACACACACACACCCTGACACACACACACACACACACACACACCCCGACACACACACACACACCCCGACACACACACACACACCCCGACACACACACACACCCCGACACACACACACACCCCGACACACACACACACCCCGACACACACACACACCCCGACACACACACACACACCCTGACACACACACACTCACCCCGACACACACACACTCACCCCGACACACACACACTCACCCCGACACACACACACACACCCCAACACACACACACACACCCCGACACACACACACTCACCCCGACACACACACACACTCACCCTGACACACACACACTCACCCCGACACACACACACACACCCCGACACACACACACACACACACCGAGACACACACACACACACACCCCGACACACAAACACACACACCCCGACACACACACACACACCCCGACACACACACACACACACACACCCCGACACACACACACACACCCTGACACACACACACACACCCGGACACACACACACACACCCCGACACACACACACACCCTGACACACACACACACACCCAGACACACACACACACACCCCGACACACACACACACACCCCGACACACACACACACACCCCGACACACACACACACACCCCGACACACACACACACACCCCGACACACACACACACACCCTGACACACACACACACCCCGACACACACGCACACACCCGACACACACACACACACCCTGACACACACACACACACCCCGACACACACCCTGACACACACACACACACCCCGACACGCACACACACACCCCAACACACACACACACACCCCGACACGCACACACACACCCCGACCCACACACACACACACACACCCCGACACACACACACACACCCCGACACACACACACACACACACCGACACACACACACACACCCCGACACACACACACACACCCCGACACACATACACACACCCCGACACACACACCCCGACACACACACACCCCGACACACACACACACACCCTGACACACACACACACACCCCGACACACACACACCCCGACACACACACACCCCGACACACACACCCTGACACACACACACACACCCCGACACACACCCCGACACACACACACACACCCTGACACACACACACACACCCCGACACACACACACACCCCGACACACACACACACACACCCCGACACACACACACACAGACCCTGACACACACACACACACCCCGACACACACACACCCCGACACACACACACACACCCCGACACACACCCCGACACACACACACCCCGACACACTCACATACACACCCCGACACACACACACACACACCCCGACACACACACACACACACACACCCCGACACACACACAAACACCCCGACACACACACACACCCCGACACACACACACACACACCCTGACACACACACACACACACCCCGACACACACACACACACACCCTGACACACACACACACCCCGACACACACACACACACTCTGACACACACCCTGACACACACACACACTGACACACACACACACACCCTGACACACACACACACACCCTGACACACACACACACCCTGACACACACACACACCCTGACACACACACACACACACCCCGACACACACACACTCACCCCGACACACACACACTCACCCCGACACACACACACTCACCCCGACACACACACACACACCCCGACACACACACACACACCCCGACACACACACACTCACCCCGACACACACACACACTCACCCTGACACACACACACTCACCCCGACACACACACACACACCCCGACACACACACACACACACACCGAGACACACACACACACACACCCCGACACACACACACACACACCCCGACACACACACACACACCCCGACACACACACACACACACACACCCCGACACACACACACACACCCTGACACACACACACACACCCGGACACACACACACACACCCCGACACACACACACACCCTGACACACACACACACACCCAGACACACACACACACACCCCGACACACACACACACACCCCGACACACACACACACACCCCGACACACACACACACACCCCGACACACACACACACACCCCGACACACACACACACACCCTGACACACACACACACCCCGACACACACGCACACACCCGACACACACACACACACCCTGACACACACACACACACCCCGACACACACCCTGACACACACACACACACCCCGACACGCACACACACACCCCAACACACACACACACACCCCGACACGCACACACACACCCCGACCCACACACACACACACACACCCCGACACACACACACACACCCCGACACACACACACACACACACCGACACACACACACACACCCCGACACACACACACACACCCCGACACACATACACACACCCCGACACACACACCCCGACACACACACACCCCGACACACACACACACACCCTGACACACACACACACACCCCGACACACACACACCCCGACACACACACACCCCGACACACACACCCTGACACACACACACACACCCCGACACACACCCCGACACACACACACACACCCTGACACACACACACACACCCCGACACACACACACACCCCGACACACACACACACACACCCCGACACACACACACACAGACCCTGACACACACACACACACCCCGACACACACACACACCCCGACACACACACACACACCCCGACACACACCCCGACACACACACACCCCGACACACTCACATACACACCCCGACACACACACACACACACCCCGACACACACACACACACACACACCCCGACACACACACAAACACCCCGACACACACACACACCCCGACACACACACACACACACCCTGACACACACACACACACACCCCGACACACACACACACACACCCTGACACACACACACACCCCGACACACACACACACACTCTGACACACACCCTGACACACACACACACTGACACACACACACACACCCTGACACACACACACACACCCTGACACACACACACACCCTGACACACACACACACCCTGACACACACACACACACACCCCGACACACACACACACACCCTGACACACACACACACACCCCGACACACACACACACACCCCAACACACACACACACCCTGACACACACACCCTGACACACACACACACACACACCCTGACACACACACACACACCCCGACACACACACACACACACTGACACACACACACACACACCCTGACACACACACACACCCCGACACACACACACACACACCCCGACACACACACACACACCCCGACACACACACACACACCCTGACACACACACACACCCCAACACACACACACACACACCCCGACACACACACACCCTGACACACACACACACACCCTGACACACACACACACACCCTGACACACACACACACCCTGACACACACACACACTGACACACACACACACACCCCGACACACACACACAAACCCCGACACACACACACACACACCCTGACACACACACACACCCCGACACACACACACACACCCTGACACACACACACCCCGACACACACACACACCCTGACACACACACCCCGACACACACACACACCCCGACACACACACACACACACCCTGACACACACACACACGACACACACACACACCCCGACACACACACACACACCCTGACACACACACACACTGACACACACACACACACCCCGACACACACACACAAACCCTGACACACACACACACCCCGACACACACACACACACCCCGACACACACACACACACCCCGACACACACACACACACCCCGACACACACACACACGACACACACACACACCCCGACACACACACACACCTCCCGACACACACACACACACCCCGACACACACACACACACCCTGACACACACACACACCCCGACACACACACACACACCCCGACACACACACACACACCCCGACACACACACACACCCCGACACACACACACACCCCCCGACACACACACACACACCCCGGCACACACACACACACCCCGACACACACACACACCCCGACACACACACACACCCCGACACACACACACACACCCCGACACACACACACCCCGACACACACACACACCCCGACACACACACACTCCGACACACACACACACACCCCGACACACACACACACACCCCGACACACACACACACACCCCGACACACACACACACACCCCGACACACACACACACACCCCCCGACACACACACACACACCCCGACACACACACACACCCCGACACACACACACACTCCCCGACACACACACACACCCCGACACACACACACACCCCGAGACACACACACACCCCGACACACACACACACCCCGACACACACACACACACCCCGACACACACACACACACCCCGACACACACACACACACCCCGACACACACACACACACTCCGACACACACACACACACCCCGACACACACACACACCCCGACACACACACACACACCCCGACACACACACACACACCCCGACACACACACACACACCCCGACACACACACACACACCCCCCGACACACACACACACCCCGACACACACACACACCCCGACACACACACACACTCCCCGACACACACACACACCCCGACACACACACACACCCCGAGACACACACACACCCCGACACACACACACACCCCGACACACACACACACACACACCCTGACACACACACACACACCCCGACACACACACACACCCCGACACACACACACACACACACACCCTGACACACACACCCACCCCGACACACACACACACACCCCGACACACACACACACACCCCGACACACACACACACCATGACACACACACACACACACCCTGACACACACACACACACCCCGACACACACACACACACCCCGACACACACACACACACCCCGACACACACACACACACCCCGACACACACACCCCGGCACACACACACACACCCCGACACACACACACACACCCCGACACACACACACACACCCCGACACACACACACACACCCCGACACACACACACACACCCTGACACACACACACACACCCCGACACACACACACACCCCGACACACACACACACACCCCGACACACACCCCGACACACACACACACACCCTGACACACACACACACCCCGACACACACACACCCCAACACACACACACACACCCCGACACACACACACACCCCGACACACACACAACCTGACACACACACACACACACCCTGACACACACACACACCCCGACACACACACACACACACCCCGACACACACACACCCCGACACACACACACACACCCCGACACACACACACTCACCCCGACACACACGCACACACCCTGACACACACGCACACACCCCGACACACACACACACACACCCCGACACTAACACACACTCCGACACACACACACACAACCTGACACACACACACACACACCCTGACACACACACACACCCCGACACACACACACACACCCCGACACAGGCACACACACCCCGACACACACCCGACACACACACACACACCCCGACACACAGACACACACCCTGACACACACACACACACACACCGACACACACACACACACCCCGACACACAGACACACACCCTGACACACACACACACACCGACACACACACACACCCCGACACACACACACACCCCGACACACACACACACACCCCGACACAGACACACACCCCGACACACACACACACACCCCGACACACACACACTCACCCCGACAAACACACACACACCCTGACACACACACACACACCCTGACACACACACACTCACCCCGACACACACACACACACCCTGACACACACACACACACCCTGACACATACACACTCACCCCGACACACACACACTCACCCTGACACACACACACTCACCCCGACACACACACACACACCCCGACACACACACACACACCCCGACACACACACACACACACCCCGACACACACACACACCCCGACACACACACACACACCCCGACACACACACACACACACCCTGACACACACACACACACCCTGACACACACACACACACCCTGACACACACACACACCCTGACACACACACACACTGACACACACACACACACCCCGACACACACACACAAACCCCGACACACACACACACACACCCTGACACACACACACACCCCGACACACACACACACACCCTGACACACACACACCCCGACACACACACACACCCTGACACACACACCCCGACACACACACACACCCCGACACACACACACCCTGACACACACACACACGACACACACACACACCCCGACACACACACACACACCCTGACACACACACACACTGACACACACACACACACCCCGACACACACACACAAACCCCGACACACACACACACACCCTGACACACACACACACTGACACACACACACACACCCCGACACACACACACACCCCGACACACACACACACCCCGACACACACACACACACCCCGACACACACACACACCCCGACACACACACACACACCCCGACACACACACACACACCCCCCGACACACACACACACACCCCGACACACACACACACCCCGACACACACACACACTCCCCGACACACACACACACCCCGACACACACACACACCCCGAGACACACACACACCCCGACACACACACACACCCCGACACACACACACACACACACCCTGACACACACACACACACCCCGACACACACACACACCCCGACACACACACACACACACACCCTGACACACACACACACACCCTGACACACACACCCACCCCGACACACACACACACACCCCGACACACACACACACACCCCGACACACACACACACCATGACACACACACACACACACCCTGACACACACACACACACCCCGACACACACACACACCCCGACACACACACACACACCCCGACACACACACACACACCCCGACACACACACACACACCCCGACACACACACCCCGGCACACACACACACACCCCGACACACACACACACACCCCGACACACACACACACACCCCGACACACACACACACCCCGACACACACACACACTCCCTGACACACACAGACACACCCCGACACACACACACACCCCGACACACACACACACACCCCGACACACACCCCGACACACACACACACACCCTGACACACACACACACCCCGACACACACACACCCCAACACACACACACACACCCCGACACACACACACACCCCGACACACACACAACCTGACACACACACACACACACCCTGACACACACACACACCCCGACACACACACACACACACCCCGACACACACACACCCCGACACACACACACACACCCCGACACACACACACTCACCCCGACACACACGCACACCCCGACACACACACACACACCCCGACACACACCCCGACACACACACACACACCCTGACACACACACACACCCCGACACACACACACCCCGACACACACACACACACCCCGACACACACACACACCCCGACACACACACAACCTGACACACACACACACACACCCTGACACACACACACACCCCGACACACACACACACACACCCCGACACACACACACCCCGACACACACACACACACCCCGACACACACACACACACCCCGACACACACACACTCACCCCGACACACACGCACACACCCTGACACACACGCACACACCCCGACACACACACACACACACCCCGACACTAACACACACTCCGACACACACACACACAACCTGACACACACACACACACACCCTGACACACACACACACCCCGACACACACACACACACCCCGACACAGGCACACACACCCCGACACACACCCGACACACACACACACACCCCGACACACAGACACACACCCTGACACACACACACACACACACCGACACACACACACACACCCCGACACACAGACACACACCCTGACACACACACACACACCGACACACACACACACCCCGACACACACACACACCCCGACACACACACACACACCCCGACACAGACACACACCCCGACACACACACACACACCCCGACACACACACACTCACCCCGACAAACACACACACACCCTGACACACACACACACACCCTGACACACACACACTCACCCCGACACACACACACACACCCTGACACACACACACACACCCTGACACACACACACTCACCCCGACACACACACACTCACCCCGACACACACACACAAACCCCGACACACACACACACACCCCGACACACACACACACACACCCCGACACACACACACATCCCGACACACACACGCACACCCTGACACACACACACACACCCTGACACACACACACACACCCTGACACACACACACACATCCTGACACTCACACACACACCCCGACACACACACACACACACACGCACCCCGACACACACATACACACACCCGGACACACACACACACACTCCGACACACACACACACCCCCCGACACACACACACACCCTGACACACACACACACACCCTGACACACACACACACACCCCGACACACACAACCCTGACACACACACACCCGACACACACACACACACCCCGACACACACACACACCCCGACACACACACACACACCCCGACACACACACACACACCCCGACACACACACACACACCCCGACACACACACACACATCCCGACACACACACACACACCCTGACACACACACACACACCCCGACACACACACACACACCCGACACACACACACACACACCCCGACACACACACACACCCTGACACACACACACCCCGACACACATACACCCCGACACACACACACACACATCCCTGACACACACACACACACCCCGACACACACACATACACCCTGACACACACACACACACCCCGACACACACACACCACGACACACACACACACACCCCGACACACACCCCGACACACACACACACCCTGACACACACACACATACCCGACACACACACACACCCCGACACACACACACACACCCCGACACACACACACACCCCGACACACACACACACACCCCGACACACACACACACACCCTGACATACACACACACCCGACACACACACACACACCCGGACACACACACACACCCCGACACACACACACACCCCGACACACTCACACACACCCCGACACACACACACACACCCCGACACACACACACACACCCCGACACACACACACACCCCGACACACACACACACCCCGACACACACACACCCCGACACACACACACACACCCTGACACACACACACACACTCCCGACACACACACACACCGACACACACACACACCCTGACACACACACACACCCCGACACACACACACACACCGCGACACACACACACACACCCCGACACACACACACACACCCCGACACACACACACACACACCCCGACACACACACACACACCCCGACACACACACACACACCCCGACACACACACACACCCCGACACACACACACACCCCGACACACACACACACACCCTGACACACACACACACACCCTGACACACACACACACACCCTGACACACACACACACCTGACACACCCACCACCCCGACACACCCACCCACCCCGACACACACACACACACCCGACACACACACACACACCCCGACACACACACACACACCCCGACACACACACACACACCCCGACACACACACACACACCCCGACACACACACATACACCCCGACACACACACACACACCCCGACACACACACACACCCCGACACACACACACACAACCTGACACACACACACACACACCCTGACACACACACACACACCCCGACACACACACACACACCCCGACACAGGCACACACACCCGACACACACACACACACCCTGACACACACACACACACACACACCCCGACACACACACACACACCCCGACACACACACACACACCCCGACACACACACACACCCCGACACACACACACACACCCCGACACACACACACACACACACGACACACACACACACACACCCCGACACACACACACACACCCCGACACACACACACACCCCGACACACACACACACACACACCCCGACACACACACACACACACACCCCGACACACACACACACCCACCCCGACACACACACACACACCCCGACACACACACACACACACACACCCCGACACACACACACACACCCTGACACACACACACACACCCGGACACACACACACACACCCCGACACACACACACACCCCTGACACACACACACACACCCTGACACACACACACACACCCCGACACACACACACACACCCCGACACACACACACACACCCGACACACACACACACCCCGACACACACACACACCCCGACACACACACACACACCCTGACACACACACACACCCCGACACACACACACACACCGACACACACACACACACCCTGACACACACACACACACCCCGACACACACCCTGACACACACACACACACCCCGACACGCACACACACCCCAACACACACACACACACACCCCGACACGCACACACACACCCCGACCCACACACACACACACACACCCCGACACACACACACACACCCCGACACACACACACACACACACACCGACACACACACACACACCCCGACACACACACACACACCCCGACACACATACACACACCCGACACACACACCCCGACACACACACACACACCCCGACACACACACACACACCCTGACACACACACACACACCCGACACACACACACCCGACACACACACCCTGACACACACACACACACCCCGACACACCCACACACACCCTGACACACACACACACACCCCGACACACACACACACCCGACACACACACACACACCCCGACACACACACACACAGACCCTGACACACACACACACACCCCGACACACACACACACACCCCGACACACACACACACACCCCGACACACACCCCGACACACACACACACCGACACACTCACATACACACCCCGACACACACACACACACCCTGACACACACACACACACACACACACCCGACACACACACACACACCCCGACACACACACACACACCCGACACACACACACACACACCCTGACACACACACACACACCCCGACACACACACACACACCCTGACACACACACACACACCCCGACACACACACACACACTCTGACACACACCCTGACACACACACACACTGACACACACACACACACCCTGACACACACATACACACCCTGACACACACACACACCCTGACACACACACACACCCTGACACACACACACACACCCCGACACACACACACACACCCTGACACACACACACACACCCCGACACACACACACACACCCCAACACACACACACACCCTGACACACACACCCTGACACACACACACACACCCCGACACACACACACACACACACACCCTGACACACACACACACACCCCGACACACACACACACCCCTGACACACACACACACACACCCTGACACACACACACACCCGACACACACACACACACACCCCGACACACACACACACACACCCCGACACACACACACACACCCCGACACACACACACACCCTGACACACACACACACCCCAACACACACACACACACCCCGACACACACACACACACACCCTGACACACACACACACACCCTGACACACACCACCTGACACACACACACACCCTGACACACACACACACTGACACACACACACACACCCCGACACACACACACAACCCTGACACACACACACACACCCTGACACACACACACACCCGACACACACACACACACCCTGACACACACACACACCCGACACACACACACACACACACCCCGACACACACACACACCCCGACACACACACACACACCCTGACACACACACACGACACACACACACACCCGACACACACACACACACCGACACACACACCCCGACACACACACACACCGACACACACACCCTGACACACACACAACACCCCGACACACACACACACCCCGACACACACACACACCCCGACACACACACACACAGCACACACACACCAGACACACACACACACCCGACACACACACACACACCCCGACACACACACACACCCGACACACACACACCCCGACACACACACACACCCGACACACACACACACCCTGACACACACACACACACCCCGACACACACACACCCCCGTACACACACACACACACCCCGACACACACACACACACACCCCGACACACACACACACCCGACACACACACACACCCGACACACACACCCGACACACACACCCACACACACACACCGACACACACACACACCCCGACACACACACACACACCCCGACACACACACACCACCCGACACACACACACACACACACACGACACACACACACCCCGACACACACACACACCCCGACACACACACACACACCCCGACACACACACACACCCCGACACACACACACACCCCGACACACACACACACACCCGACACACACACACACCGACACACACACACACCCGACACACACACACACACCCCGACACACACACACACACACCCTGACACACACACACACCCGACACACACACACCCCGACACACACACACACACACCCCGACACACACACACCAGGACCCTGACACACACACACACACCCGACACACACACACACCCCGACACACACACACACCCGACACACACCCGACACACACACCCCGACACACACACATACACCCCGACACACACACACACACCCCGACACACACACACACACACCCGACACACACACCACACACCCGACACACACACACACACCCTGACACACACACACCCCGACACACACACACACACACTGACACACACCCTGACACACACACACACTGACACACACACACACACCCCGACACACACACACACCCTGACACACACACACACCCTGACACACACACACCCTGACACACACACACACACCCCGACACACACACACACCCCGACACACACACACACCGACACACACACACACACCCAACACACACACACACCCTGACACACACCTGACACACACCCCGACACACACACACACACACCCTGACACACACACACACCCGACACACACACACACCCCGACACACACACCTGACACACCTGACAACACACCCGACACACACACACACACACCCCCTGACACACACACACACACCCCGACACACACACACACACCCCTGACACACACACACACACACCCTGACACACACACACACCCCGACACACACACACACCCCGACACACACACACACACCCCGACACACACACACACACCCCTGACACACACACACACACCCCGACACACACACACACACCTGACACACACACACACCCCGACACACACACACACACCCCGACACACACACACACCCCGACACACACACACACACCCCGACACACACACACACACCCCTGACACACACACACACACACTGACACACACACACACCCCGACACACACACAACCCGACACACACACACACACACCTGACACACACACACACCCGACACAACACACACACCAGCACACACACACCCGACACACACACACACACCTGACACACACACCCCGACACACACACACCCCGACACACACACAACACACCCAGACACACACACACACCCCGACACACACACACCCCGACACACACACACCGACACACACACCCGACACACACACACACCCTGACACACACCCTGACACACACACAACACCCCGACACACACACGCCGACACACACACACCCGACACACACACACCCTGACACACACACACACCAGACACACACACACACCCCGACACACACACACACCCGACACACACACACCCGACACACACACACACACCCGACACACACACACACCCCCGACACACACACACACACACCCGACACACACACACACCCCGACACACACACACACACCCCGACACACACACACCCGACACACACACCCCGACACACACACCCGACACACACACACACCCGACACACACACACACCCGACACACACACACACACCCCGACACACACACACACACCCCGACACACACACACACACCCTGACACACACACACACCCGACACACACACACACCCGACACACACACACCCCGACACACACACACACACACACACCCCGACACACACACACACACCCCGACACACACACACACACCCGACACACACACACCCCCGACACACACACACACACACCCGACACACACACACACCCCGACACACACACACCCCGACACACACACACACACCCTGACACACACACACACACCCCGACACACACACACACACCCCGACACACACACACCCCCCGACACACACACCCACACACACACACCCCGACACACACACACACACCCGACAACACACACACGACACACACACACCCGACACACACACACACACCCGACACACACACACACCCCGACACACACACGACACACACCCGACACACACCCCGACACACACACACACACACCCTGACACACACACACACCCCGACACACACACACACCCCGACACACACACACACACCCCGACACACACACACAACCCTGACACACACACACACCCGACACACACACACACCCCGACACACACACACACACCCCGACACACACCCGACACACACACCCGACACACACAACACACCCGACACACACACACCGACACACACACACACACACCCCGACACACACACACACCCCGACACACACACACACCCCGACACACACACACACACCCTGACACACACACACACACCCCGACACACACACACACACCTGACACACACACACACCCGACACACACACACACTACACACACCCGACACACACACACGACACACACCCGACACACACACACACCCCGACACACACACACACCCTGACACACACACACCCTGACACACACACACACACCCCGACACACACACACACACCCCGACACACACACACACACCCGACACACACACACACACCCTGACACACACACCCGACACACACACACCCCGACACACACACACACACCCTCGACACACACACACACCCCGACACACACACACACCCCTGACACACACACACACACCCCGACACACACACACACCCCGACACACACACACACCCCGACACACACACACACACACCCCGACACACACACACACACCCCGACACACACACACACACCCCGACACACACACACACCCCCGAACACACACACACACACACCCCGACACACACACACACACCCCGACACACACACACACCCCGACACACACACACACCCCGACACACACACACACCCGACACACACACACCCCGACACACACACACACACCCCGACACACACACACAACCCGACACACACACACACACCCCGACACACACACACACCCCCCGACACACACACACACCCCGACACACACACCCGACACACACACACACACACACACACCCCGACACACACACACCCCGACACACACACACACACCCCTGACACACACACACACCCCGACACACACACACACCCGACACACACACACCCCGACACACACACACACCCCGACACACACACACACACCCGACACACACACCCGACACACACACACACACCCCGACACACACACACCCCGACACTCACACACACCCCGACACACACACACACCCCGACACACACACACCCCCGACACACACACACACACCCCCGACACACACACACACACCCCGACACACACACACACACCCCGACACACACACACCACACCGACACACACACACCCGACACACACACACACCCGACACACACACACCCGACACAACACACCCGACACACACACACACCCCGACACACACACACCCCGACACACACACACACACCCCGACACACACACACACCCGACACACACACACACCCCGACACACACACACACCCCGACACACACACACACACACACCCCGACACACACACACACACCCCGACACACACACCCGACACACACACACCCCGACACACACACCCACACACACACCCGACACACACACACACCCCGACACACACACACACCCCCCGACACACACACACACACCCGACACACACACACACACACCCCGACACACACACACACACCCGACACACACACACACCCGACACACACACACACCCGACACACACACACACACCCGACACACACACACACCCGACACACACACACACCACCCCGACACACACACACACCCCGACACACACACACACACCCCGACACACACACACACCCCGACACACACACACACACACCCCGACACACACACACACCCGACACACACACACACCCGACACACACACACACCCGACACACACACCCCTGACACACACACACCGACACACACACACACACCCCGACACACACACACACCCCGACACACACACACACCCCGACACACACACACACACCCCCGACACACACACACCCCGACACACACACACCCCGACACACACACACACACCCCTGACACACACACACACACCCCTCGACACACACACACACCCGACACACACACACACACCCGACACACACACACACACACACCCCGACACACACACACACCCCGACACACACACACACCCCGACACACACACACACACCCTGACACACACACACCCCGACACACACACACACACACCCCGACACACACACACACCCCGACACACACACACACACACCCCGACACACACACACACACCCCGACACACACACACACCCCTGACACACACACACACACCCGACACACACACACACCCCGACACACACACACACACCCCGACACACACACACACCCCGACACACACACACACCGACACACACACACACACACCGACACACACACACACCCCGACACACACACACACCCCGACACACACACACACACACCCTGACACACACACACACACCCCGACACACACACACACACCCGACACACACACACACACCCCGACACACACACACACCCCGACACACACACACACACACCCGACACACACACACACACACACCCCGACACACACACACACACACCCTGACACACACACACACACCCCGACACACACACACACACCCGACACACACACACACACCCTGACACACACACACACACCCCGACACACACACACACACACCCGACACACACACACACACCCCGACACAACACACACACCCCGACACACACACACACACCCCAGACACACACACACACCCCGACACACACACACACACCCTGACACACACACACACTCCGACACACACACACACACCCCGAACACACACACACCCCGACACACACACACCCCGACACACACACACACACCCTGACACACACACACACCCTGACACACACACACACACACCGACACACACACACACCCCGACACACACACACACACCCTGACACACACACCCCGACAC
>NW_028226654.1:0-29204 GCF_052327205.1 Somniosus microcephalus
GGATTGTGGAACGTATGAATCGGACCCTAAAGGAAAGGTTAAGGAAGGAAACGGTGGACTCGCCCCGTAAATGGGCCGAAGTCCTACCGTTGGTTTTGATGGGGATCCGGGCCAGCCAGTCTAAAAGCACTGGGTACTCCCCGTACGAGCTGATGACTGGCAGGGTTATGCGGACCCCCACCCATGTACTAGCTCCGGTGCTCACGGAGGGTCAGCTCAGGGAGGTAAACCGGGACAGGTTCGCCCGAAATCTCTTCGAGCACCTGAAGCAGGTCCATGAGCAGGCGGCTGGGAACATGGGAAAGCAGCATCGGAGTAACCGATTGCTGCTCGAACCCCGAAAGTACCACGAGTGGGAGATAGGAGATCAGGTCATGGTGAGAAACTATGCCCGAGTAGGAAGTTTGGAGCCATTGTACATGGGGCCCTACAGCATTGTAGATAAAGCCAGCCCCATGGTATACGCCGTGAAGATGCCCCGGCGTACAAAATGGTTTCATATCAACCAGTGTAAGCTGTTCAGGCCTGAAAGAGGAAAGCAGCCAGTTGAGGTAAGGTCTGAGGATAAAGATCCTCAGCCTGCAGCAGGAGCGAGTTCACAGACTGCACAGGCAGGTGCTGTGGCTTGCTTAAAGGGAGGGGCCATCCCGCCCATCGATTGGGACACTTCCCCGCTCTTCTGGGATCCAGACGAGGGGGAGGGACCCGAGGGCGAAAACCCCGCCCCTAACCCAGGTGTAGAGGGGGAGGGACCCGAGGTCGAAAACCCCGCCCCGGACCCAACTATGGGACCTGGGGGCGGAGACTCTCAGTTCGCAGCAGCAGGCTGCGAAGAGTTACCTGCCCCCAGCCCAGGTTCGGGAGGGGTCAAGCCTGAGGGAACGGCGGTTTGGGTTAAAGGCCCATCGGCCAAGAAAGCCCCACCCGCCAAGGCCCCCAGAAGGTCCCCACGGACGCCCCAGCCGAGAAAGCCATGGTCACCGGCTCTCCAGGTACCAAGGGCCGCCCCTCGAGTTAGGGGGAAGTCAAAGGACAGAGGTTCTCAGCCAGCAGCCAAGGGCTGCGAGGGACCAACAGTGAAGGACAGTGCGGCCATGCCAGAGGTAGCGGTGAGCCGCAGTCCGACCAGGAATTAGCCTGGCTATCCGGAGACAGGCGGCGGTTGTACATAGTTTAGGTAAGTTTAAGTTTTGGATTGTTAAGTTAGGTATTTTGGCTTAAGTATGGGTGGTTTAGCTTAAGTTAAATAAGGTGATGGGTAGTTTAGATTAAGTAAGTAATCTGCCAAGAGTGTGTATTTGGGTCGAGGTCGCGGGACCCGACCATGCTTCACTAAGCCAGAGAACCTCTTGGGGGCCTGGCTGCATCTTTTTGCAGAAAGACTTTCAGGATGAAGGGGATCGTAGTCCTACTCGCCCTGATGGGACTGAGCCTGGGAAGGTGGGGCGATGTACAGGATTCCCACATCTACGGGTGCTCAGGAGACAGGGCGCCCATAGCGACCGACGGAAGCGACGAACGGGATGCGGAGGAGACCGCCGTCTACGTCCACGAGGGAAGGTGGCCAGGATGGCTGGGGTCCAATTCGTCTCAGTACTCCAGCCAAACCGGATTCACGTACGGGGAGACCTCCCTCCTGTGCCCCAGGGTACGGGTTGTTACCACGAGGGTCAGCGTCACCATTGGAAAGCGCATATGTTTAAGGTGTAAAGGACACACTCCTCTGGATAGGTGGTGGTGGCTCAGGAAGCTGAGCAAGGATATGAGAAACCCTGAAGTCGAGTGGGAACAGTTGGGGAACAATACCCACCAGACGATTACAGGGACTCATGGAGGATTAAGTGTGTGTTGGGACAAGTGGTGGGAACCGGATCAAGGGATTTATATCTGTATGTGAGGGTCAGAGAGGGTCTGCCCCACAGGCATATCCATTGTTTTCCACCGGCAGTGGCAAGACGCCGGGGAGGGGATGAAGTGGGATACCAGCCTGAAGGTGTGTCCGGTCCCATACACCCCAATCCCAGTCAATGCCACTGAGCTTGTGCCCCGCCCATGGCGCAGGCGGCGAGGTTACCCAGGGAAGGTTGGCCCACCACCACCAAGGGACCAGGGAATGGATTGGTACTAGTACCTACCGATCAGGTGCTGTACCAGGGGGTACACTATGCGATTTTAAATCTCACCAAGGTACATTTACCAGAGTAGTGCCCCAAAGAAACAGAGCAGCTATACCAGGCCCTATTGAAGGACATGTTCAGGAAGTTTTAGGAGTTCGATTTCGCCCATGTGGACAAAACCGAACTGTACACCACACACCAAGAGTTTTTGGGTAATGCAGGGAGACAAAGAAGGGGTGTATGGAATGTTTTTACTGCGTTTAATACTGGGTCCTCTGTCATCAACAGTTTGGATGACAGAGCTGCAGACCCAGACAAACGGTTTAAAAACAGAGGTAAAGAAGATTTTACTGGATGAGAATAAAGTAGTGGGCTTGGAGTTGCATGAGGTCCTTTTAAAGGAGATCATAGTGGAGTTGGAGAAGCATGCAAAGACGATAAATGCCCTCATAAGGGAGGACAGAAATGCTTCTGACCAGGCTGCGCAGAATGAGGTGTGTGTGCTATACGGGGCGTGGTTACTGGGCGAGGGCCGCAGTAATCTGGAGGATTTAAAACAGGGTTTAGTCCCCTCTTGGATCAGCAACAAACACCTCGCAGCCCTCCACCCGTTTGAGAATGCATTAAGCCCGTGCCAACTCCGACTAGCCTCCGAAGCCTACCCAGTCCCCGTGGATTGTGGACGGTCCAACCACACAATCATGGGAGTAGTAGTTAGGATGCCGGTCATGGGTAGGACAGCCCGACCCGCACCGGTATACAGGGTAGAGAACATTGGAGTCATTCAAGGGGATGCACACATTCGTTTCACAGCAGTCCCACCTTACGTCATAAAGTGGGAGCATGCTATGACAGGCACTGGCCTCTCAGGGTGCCAGAGCCGGGGAGCACACATAATCCTGTGTCCCCAGCACTTGAATGCCTATTCAAAACCGCAGTGTGGGTTCAGAGCTGCTGGCGCGAAGCCTATAAATTGTACCATGAGGGCAATGGCACAAGGCCATGTTCACCCGCAGGTAGCATATATAGGAGGTGGGACATATTGTGTCACCACCGGCGCGTCCCACTACCAGCATGGACAGCATAGCTGGTGTCCGGTTAGTGACAGCAGTTTCTGTTTTAAACCCGAGGCAGAAGTTCAAGTGGCCCAGGAGCGAATTGTCCCCATTCCTGAACCCTCCACTGTTCACCTCACTGTGAAGGAGAATTTTACGAATTTGCAAAAGTACGTAGCGCACTTCGGCTACGAGATTCCCCCTCTCCCAGAACACCTAACCAAAATACTCAAGGCCGTTATAGTTTCGCAGAAACATTTTTACACTCTAGAGCAGAAAACAGTAGAGATAGGGACTAAGGTATTGGATATTGTGATTCCACCCTGGTGGGACATTTTCAATAACACAGAGGTCCCTTCGTGGATCAGGCTGGCTTCCCACATTCTCGTGGTTTGCCAGTTAGGGATAGTGTTGTATCTAGTTTGTATTCAATGTAAGGGAAAAGGGTAGTTGTTAGAGTTCCGAAACCAGAAGATCTGGAAGGAACATTATGTGAAGGTGGACGGAGACACACCTGTTTAAGTCTTTTCCTTGTATTTTGATTAAAGATTGTTTTTTGTGTTTGTTGTTTTTAATAAAGTTTTTCTCCTTTTTCGCGACGCATTTAATAAAGATGTATGTGTACCAAGTGGTGCAGGGGTGTTGGACCCCCTCCATGCTTGGATGTGTGTAAAAGTCTGTAATTATTCTATGTATGCTTATGTACACTACATTTTCACAGAATGGGAAGTGCATGTGTCGTGGGTGTATTAGATAGGTAATTACAGGGGAAGGTTGACTATGGAGGGTCAGGAAAATTTTGCTCACCATGTAATAATGATACTTCAAGCAAGTTTTAGTATCACAGGGTGGGGGGGGGGTGGGGGGAGTGTAGGATTCGCAAAATTTCCACATTTCCCCAAAGTTATTAGTAATAGGGACCCTGCATGGACGTTTTAAAAAGGGTACCCAAAAGATGGCGTCCGCACCTCGTGACCAAAAGCCTGCAAGATTTTTAAAGCTTGGACTGTGGCAGCACAAGCAGCCTGTGGGGAAATCAAAACCTAAAATGCAGTTTCTGTGAAAAGGGCTGTGTGTTTTGGAAACAGCAGACAGCAAACATTTGAATATGCATTCAGCCAGATCGTAGACAGATCAGAACTAGTTGAGCCTATACTTGAGGCCATCAAGTCGTCTGCATAAATAATCGGAAACAGCTTAAGGAAGCCATCGAGGCCGGACATGCCAATTAGAATGCATTAATAACAATACAGCTTGAACATCAGGCCATTAGGTGCGGTAAACAGCCATCTAAAAACAGTTAGTTTAGGTTGCTGTAATTATTTAAAACAGCCCGCCAAAATTGGAACAATGAACTAACCTGATTTGGCGCGCAGATAAGGAATGGAAACAACGGGTATAACTGCAGGCCCCGGGTAGCAATCTCTCTGCTCTCTCTTTGCCCTCTCTTGCGCTTGACCCTCGCTCTTGGTTCCTGGTTCACTCGTGCCCTGGCCTCGTGGCGGGTCTCTCCTCGCTCCCCGTGGTGAGCTTCAGCAGTAAAGTACACCATACCAACAGCCGGGGAGGAGAACGAGACCCGAGTCCCCTGTCATCTGGGACGCCCAGGCCGCGAGAAGGGGCAAGATGAATTCGAGCAGGTAGCCCGAGACGAGACGAGTGGAGACGAAGAAGACGATAAAACTGGGATAAGGGCAGAGCAGGGCAGCGAAAAACATATCGATAAAGACCAAGCGTCGAGTTATAAGCTGGCGCTTGGGAAAACGAACATCTTATAGAACACTGTAACGCAGGTGCCTATGCTACCTCGAACAAACTGTCGTTCGATGCATGGGTAACAAAATCTAAACGACAAAGACTGTTAACTGTCCGATAAACATAACGTTACCGCCGGCGACCGCCCGAGGGAGAAGAAGAGAACCCATCGGGACGAGACGACGACGGCAGCAGAGGAGAAAAAGGTGTGTCGCAGTAGCAGCTCCAGCACCGCGCCCCTGAAGACCACGTGGCGGCGGGGTACCTAAGAGGACAGAGAACCAAACCTCAAAATCTGCATTTCGTTAACAGTTGGTCTTGTTTTGGATTGGTGAGCATGAATTCTGGCCCCTCATAGCTTAATCTAGTTAGGTATAGGGGGTGGGATAAGGGGATTGTTAATATAGTTTGTTTTCCCTCGATGTGCTGTGTGTTCCCCATTCCCTGTATAAGTATAGTTATTTTGTATTTGCCTGTATTTTATGCTAGTAATTTCTCATCAGACTGTGTTATTCTCTGTTTTAATAAAAATCTTGGTTTTCTTACATCTAAACCACCTGTCTACTCGAGTCTTTCTGTATCGCCGCCTGTACCTAAGTCCGGTGTCTAGAACCCAAGGGGCGTGGGAGCGATTCGCACCGCTCACCAAACAGTCAGGGGCATAACTGACTGGGCGCACGCGCCACACCCACCACCCCCCTTACAGATGGGGGGCCATTAAAAGCAATCCCCATCTCTTGCAATGGATGGCAGAGGGGGAAAATGGTAATATACCTTTAAGGGAGTCCTGCCTGACAGGCAAGAACCTCACTGGCCTTTAATGCACATTTCAAATGGGTGAGTTTAACACTGAGTAGGAACGAGTTGGGAAAACAGAAATCATGGGCTGCCTCATTATGTCCTGATTTGAATAAAACTCAGTTGCCTGATGAAGCTCTTATGCAAATCATCCCTGGCAGAAAACCAGACCAGAAATCTTGCATGCAGCATGAATTGGGCGAGAAGCCAGCAAGTTCCTTAACTTGTGATTTTCCAGTCTCTGCTTCGTCAACAAGAACTTCTACCTTGTTGTTTCCTGATCATTACCATTTATGTGAGAGTTAATCAAAATTGTCTTGATCAAATAAATTGCAGAGAAATATAAAAGCTGGTGAGAATGAGTGTGGATTTCTAGTACTGTTTCAAGACAAATCATTTTAGCAGGAAAATATGCTGTATGACAGAAGGAAGGAAGGGAATACTTGCATTTATATAGTGCCTTTCATGACCTCAGGATGTCCCAAAGCACTTCACAGCCAATGAAATACTTTTGAAGTGTAGTCACTATTATTATTATTGTATATACAGGTAGACTACCCTTTATCCGGACTTCCGAAAACCGAAACCCTCTAAAAACCGAAGGTTTTTTCGGTCAGCGTAAGTCGTGCGCACGACATGACCAGAGTGGCGCACGACTTACAGGCCTAGCCGGATAAGGGATAGTGTAGCATTTTTCCGCACTTCTGAAAACCGAAATCGCTCAGCGTAAGTGTACCAGCCTTTATCCGCACATCCGAAACCAGAAAACCTCTGAAAGCCGAAAGTGGCGCAAAGCATGACTTCTGAAAACCGAAATCGCTCAGCGTAAGTCGTGCGCACGACCCCGACCCCCGCCGACCCCCACCCCCGACGCCCCGGCCGAACCCGACCCCCGCGCCGACCCCCACCCTTGCCGACCCCCACCCCCGACCACGACCCCCCCGCTGACCCCCACCCCCGACCCCCCCGCCGACCCCCACCCTTTCGGATAAGGGATAGTACATCCTTTATCCGCACTCCCGCAAACCAAACTACTCTGAAAACCGAAGTGTTTTCGCGCACCTTCCGAAATCCGAAATTTTCCTAAAACCGAAACACGGCTGGTCCCGAGGTTTTCGGATAAAGGATAGTCTACCTGTATAGGAAATGCAGCACCCAATTTGCACAGGCAAGGTCCCTTGTTACTGGATGCACAAGTTCTCACTGATCAGTTAGGCATTTTTTATTGCGCCATCCTGACTATAAAACAATGGAAGATGAGTTCTCTTTTTGCCTCAGCAAGCAGTGATTTTCACAGGCGCAGCAAAAAAAGCATGTCCCCAACTAGACAAAATCCACACCACTGGTGCACACCCAACTTCCAAGATTACAGCCACTCAAGGAGGTACTTCTGTTTATGAACATGGTTTAACAATTAATGCCTCAAATTAACTTAAGTGATCATAGTGTTGGTTGTTACCCCTCCTGTGGGCAAATATCAGAAAATGGCACACCAGTTGGAGATCCTGATACAGCTATCAACCAAGGCATAAATCAGAAAATAGGTCTTGTTTTAGCACAGTAGGTAAATGACCCACATGTAGTTTGATCTCTGGTCTGTACTGAGTTAACTAACATCAGCTGGGGCAGCTGTAGAGCACTTCAATTATTTACTAGGTCCTCAGATGAGAGGTGACAGCCAGAGTCTCCTCTATTGATGACTGTCCAGTAACCAATAATATCAGCTAGAAGTGCACATGTGGGTAACGAGTGACAACAGGATTGGGGCTGCTATAGTCTTCCACTGTCAAATAATCTGCTGACACTTACAGACTAGCCCACATGAAGATTGGCAACTTAGATTAGGTATGATGGGTCTGCACACTGACATGAATCTACAGCAGAGGAGAAGTAAGAGGAAAAAAATCCCCTTTTTCTAAAAGTACAAAATACTATTATCAGACACTGTGAATTCCTTACCTATTAACCAAAAGACAACGTTGAAAATAGAAGGCCAAAATGATAACATCACACCGAGAGCCAGGGCAATCAGAATCACACCTCTGAAAGAAAAAAAAGCTCTTTTATATTAAAAAGCACAATTCAGAAACCACAGTCTCTACTCCAACAATATATTAATCCAACTTCAAAAGCTGTTTCAAGCAAAATTTCCAATTTCTGCTGGAAGGGGTAGAAGAAGGAGTGAGAAAGAGCGAGAGAGAAAGAGCGAGAAGAAAGAAAAAAGAAAGAGAATAGAAAAAGAAGAAAAAGAGAAGGTGCAAGAACAGAGACCTGGGGTGTTTGTACACAAATCTTTGAAGGTGGCAGGACAGTTAGCAAAGTATTTAATAAAGCATATGGGATCTTGGGCTTTATAAATAGAGGCATAGAATGCAAAAGCTAGGAAGTTATGCCAAACCTATATAAAAGCACTAGTTCAGCTCCAGCTGGAGTATTGTGTCCTTCTGGACACAATACTCCAGAAGGACGTGAAGGCTTTGGACAGGGTACAGAAGAGATTTACTAGAATGGTTCCAGGGATGAGGGAATACAGTTATGTGGATAGACTGTAGAAGCTGAGAAACCCATTTGGTTCTCTAATGTCCTTTAGGGAAGGAAATCTGCTGTCCTTACCTGGTCTGGCCTATACGTGACTCCAGACCCACAGCAATGTGATTGACTCTTAACTGCCCTCTGAAATGGCCCAGCAAGTCACTCAGTTGTAAAAAACCGCTACCAAACATAATAAGAATGAAACTGGACGGACCACCCGGCATCGTCGTCGGCACCAGCACACCCAGCCCAGTCAACCCTGCAAAGTCCTCATCACCAACATCTGGGACTTGTGCCAAAATTGGGAGAGCTGCCCCACAGACTAGTCGAGTAACAGCCTGACAGTCATACTCACAGAATCATACCTTTCAGCCAATGCCCCAAACTCCTCCATCACCATCCCTGGGTATGTCCTGCCCCACCGGCAGGACAGACCCACCAGGGGTGGCAGCACAGTAGTATACAGTCGGGACTCCTCAGCATTGACTCTGGACCCCATAAAGTCTCATGGCTTCAGGTCAAGCATGGGCAAGGAGACCTCCTGCTGATTACCACCTACCGCCCTCCCTCAGCTGATGAATCAGTACTCCTCTGTGTTGAACACCACTTGGAACAAGCACTGAGAGTAGCAAGGGCACAGAATGTACTCTGGGTGGGGGACTTCAATGTACATCACCAAGAGTGGCTCGGTAGCACCACTACTGACCGAGCTGGCCGAGTCCTGAAGGACATAACTGCCAGTCCGGGCCTGCGACAGGTGGTGAGAGAACCAACACAAGGGAAAAACCTACTTGACCTCGTCTTCACCAATCTACCCGTCGCAGATGCATGTGTGCATGACAGCATTGGTAGCAGTGACCACCGCACATTGTGGAGACGAAGTCCCATCTTCACACGGAGGATACCCTCCATCGTGTTGTGTGGCACTACCACCATGCTAAATGGGATAGATTCAGAACAGATCTAGCAGCTCAAAACTGGGCATCCATGAGGCACTGTGGGCCATCAGCAGCAGCAGCATTATATTCCACCACAATCTGTAACCTCATGGCCCGGCATATCCCTCACTGTACCACTACTACCAAGCCAGGGGACCAACCCTGGTTCAATAAGGAGTGTAGAAGAGCATGCCGGGAGCAGCACCAGGCGTACCTAAAAATTAAGTGCCAACTTGAGGAAGCTGCAACACAGGACTACATGCATGCTAAAAAGCAGAAACAGCATGCTATAGACAGGGCTAAGCAATCCCACAATCAATGGATCAGATCAAAGCTCTGCAGTCCTGCCACATCCAGTCGTGAATGGTGGTGGACCATTAAACAACTAACGGGAGGAGGAGGCTCCAAGAATATCCCCATCCTCAATGATGGTGGAGCCCAGCACCTGAGTGCAAAAGACAAGGCTGGAGCGTTTGCAACCATCTTCAGTCAGAAGTGCCGAGTGGATGATCCATATCGGCTTACTCCAAAGATCCCCACAGAAGCCAGTATTCAGCCAATTTGATTCACTCCACGTGATATCAAGAAATGGCTGAGCGCACTGGATACAGCAAAGGCTGTGGGCCCCGACAACATCCCGGCTGTCATGCTGAAGACTTGTGCTCCAGAACTAGCCACGCCTCTATCCAAGCTGTTCTGGTACAGCTACAACACTGGCATCTATCCAACAATGTGGAAAACTGCCCAGGTATGGCCTGTCCACAAAAAGCAGGACAAATCCAACCTGGCCAATTACCGCCCCATCACTCTACTCTCAATCATCAGCAAAGTGATGGAAGGTGTCATAGACAGTGCTATCAAGCGGCACTTACTCACCAATAACCTGCTGACTGATGCTCAGTTTGGCAAAATTAAGGCACATGGGATTGGAGGCAAGGTATTGACTTGGATAGAGAACTGGTTGGCAGACAGAAAGCAAAGAGTTGGAATAAACGGGTCTTTTTCCGAGTGGCAGGCAGTGACTAGTGGGGTACCGCAGGGATCGGTCCTTGGACCCCAGCTATTCACAATATATATTAATGATTTGGACGAGGGAACTAGATGTAACATCTCCAAGTTTGCAGATGACACAAAGCTGGGTGGGCGTGTGTGCTGTGAGGAGGATGCCGAGAAGCTCCAGGATGATTTGGGCAGATTGGGCGATTGGGCAGAAGCATGGCAGATGCAATATAACATGGATAAATGCGAGGTTATCCACTTTGGTGTCAAAAACAGGAAGGCAGATTATTATCTGAATGGCAATAGATTGGGAGAAGGGGAAGTGCAACGAGACCTGGGCGTCCTTGTGCACCAGTCGCTGAAAGTAAGCATGCAGGTGCAGCAGGCGGTTAAGGCGGCAAATGGTATGTTGGCCTTCGTAGCGAGAGGGTTTGAGTACAGGAGCAAGGATATCTTGCTGCAGTTGTACAGGGCCTTGGTGAGACCACATCTTGAGTATTGTGTGCAGTTTTGGTCGCCTTATCTGAGGATGTTCTTGCCATGGAAGGAGTGCAGCGAAGATTCACCAGGCTGATACCTGGGATGGCAGGAATGATGTATGAGGAGATTGGGTCGATTGGGCTTATACTCGCTGGAGTTTAGAAGAATGAGAGGGGATCCCATCGAAACTTATAAAATTCTAACAGGACTAAACAGACTAGATGCAGGAAGGATGTTCCCGATGGTCGGGGAGTCCAGAACCAGGGGTCACAGTCTAAGGATAAGGGGTAAGCCATTTAGGGCAGAGATGAGGAGGAATTTCTTCACCCAGAGAGTGGTGAACCTGTGGAATTCTCTACCAAAGAAGGCAGTAGAGGCCAATTCATTAAATATATTCAAGAAGGAGTTGGATATATTTCTTAAGGCTAAAGGGATCAAGGGGTATGGAGAGAAGGCAGGAACAGGGTACTGAATTTGGATGATCAGCCATGATCTCATTGAATGGCGGAAATAACAACAGAAAATGCTGGAAATACTCAGCAGGCCAGGCAGCATCCGTGGAGAGAGAAACAGAGTTAACGTTTCAGGTCTGGGACCCTTCATCAGAACTGCTTCCAAGTAGAACGAGAATTTAGAAAGCGGGAGAAAGGATCAGCCGTGCGGGGGGGAAGACTCCTGGCCAGAGAAGTGGGCACGGAGCCGAAGGCGACGGAAGAAGAGCTCAGCATCGTGTCGAGCTCGAAATTCATTCAGATGGGGGCGTAAGGGGATGAAGCTCAGGCCTTTGCTGAGGACTGATCGTTCGGGGTCAGAGAGGGGAAGGTCAGAGGGGATAGTGAAAACGCGGCAGGGGGTGAGATTGGAAGAAGGGATCGGATCAGAGGAAAGTAACAGGGAACAAGGTTCTGGGGGGGCGTTGGTGTCCACGAGTTGGTGAAGCTTGCAATCCTTGACATCAAAAAGGAAGAAAAAAAGTTTTTTGTTGAAGTGTCGGATGAGTCGAAGGATGAAATGGAACTGTGGACCCAGACAGCATTGAAATAGAGTGCGTCGGTGCTGCTGGAGAGAGGGGTCGAGGTTGTTCATGTGGCGGCGCATGGCGTTGAGCGTGGATCTCAAGATGCGACGAGAGCAGTAGTTCGAAGAACGATGAATATCGAGGAGATATTTGTAATCCTGGGTGGATCCGAAACATGAAGGGTGGAAGTTTAGTTGGAATCCACGTGGAATAACTCTGAACCGGAGACAGTTACTGAGGAAAGAGATGTGGCTGATGAAGGGTCCCAGACCTGAAACGTTAACTGTGTTTCTCTCTCCACGGATGCTGCCTGGCCTGTTGAGTATTTCCAGCATTTTCTGTTGTTATTTCAGGTTTCCAGCATCCCCAGTATTTTGCTATTGTATCATTGAATGGTGGAGCAGGCTCGAGGGGCCGAATGGTCTACTCCTACTCCTATCTTCTATGGCCTAGAAATTCAGTATAGCCACGTTTGGGGCGCTACAGCCGGGCGTTCGCTAAATTTTGCGCCCGGCGCAACTTAGCGCTCCCTTCGCCGATATTCAGTTGCATCGCCCCAAGAGGCTGCTGCTGCGCTAAAGCAGGCGATGCACGACTATCATTAGGCGCTAAGCCAGCGATCCGGGGCGCCAACACTGAGGGCGGGCACAGCGCAGGTGCGGCGAGTTGCTGATTGAAGGCAGACAGTCAGGCGCCAGTCAGCTCTTAAAGGGGGAGGGTGGAATTGTTTGGCTGCCACGCCCTGCACACTGCAGCCCTTAAGCAAGGCCTGACCACTGCTGTTTGAACTGCTCCACGCCCAGGAGAATGGAGAAGGCCAGGGAGAGAGCGCAGCGCTTTGGTGAGGGTGACCTGAGGGTGCTGGTTGGCGCAGTGGAGTGCAGGCACCATGTCCTCTTCCCTGAGGGTGGCAGGAGGCCGCTGCCCACCGATTATCGTAAAGCCTGGAGGGAGGTGGCAAACAGGGTCACCTCCAACAGCGTGGTTGGCAGGACTCCAACCCAATGCCGAAAAAAAAAACGACCTCACTCGGGTTGTCAGGGTGAGTACCCTTTCCAGTATCCTCCTCATCCCTGCATGTGCACCTCACTTTATGGCCAAAGGGACCTGAAAGCCCCAATGCCCAGCCCTCATCCAGCAGCTATGGGACTGTCATGAAAAGCAGTTGCACATTCAGGACTTTATACACTGTCAGTGCTATTCCACCATGGAAGGCCGTGCAGGCAAGATCAGGGCTTGACACTGTCAGGGCTATTCCACCATGGGAGGCAGTGCAGGCAGGATCAGGGCTTCACACTGTACTTAGAGGCCGTCCTTTCTCTTGCAGGGCAAGCTGGCGCATAACCGAAGACAGCAGCGACAGATCGGGGGAGGCCGTCCTGACCTGAAACAGCTCAGCGACCTAGAGCAGCGAGTGGAGTGGATCATGGCAGGCCGGCTGATTGGCCCCGTCGCCACTGGAGATGCCGACCCTGTTCTGGGCACCAATGGTAAGGTCATCACCTTTTTGACCTCTCTCTTTCCACTTACGCTTCACACCAGCATCCTTTGCCACTATCGAACCAATGCAGTGCATAGCAGCACTCATGCCTCCCTCGCTGCCGCCCTGTCCTCACTCTAAAGCAACTCTTGTGCCTCCCTGCTTTCAGGTGCTGAATCGCCAGGTGAGGAGGCGGCCCCTCAAGCTGGCACTGTCTCGGAGTCAGAAATAGAGGAGGAGGAAGAGGAAGCCGGCCCATCAGGGACACCCTCAGCCGAGGCAGCCCATGGCCATGATGGGGACACGTCTTCCCTGGAGGGGAGCGGGGGGAAGGGTCGGAGGAGAGTGAAGTTCCGGGGCCCAGCGGGCTGCAGTAACGCGGGATGGGTGGGGAAGCTCGGCGGCCTTCTCCCCGGAGGGTGAGTGCGGCCTCGAGTCCTGCTACGGTGAGCGCAGAGGAGGTGCAGCTCCTAGCGGAAATGGGCGCCCAGGCTGAGCGCAGGCACACTGAGCTCATGGCTGCAGTGGCAAGGATGCCTGACTCCATAGAAATCACTGGCAAGGAGTGTACAGGAATTCGGGGCAGCACAGGCCAGGAGTCTGCAAGAATTCAGTGCAGCACAGGCTAGGAGTCTGCAGGACTTCGCGGCATCACAGGCGGCCTCCAGCCAAGTGTTCAGTCGTGCCGTGCATTCACTGGCTGGTGTCATGCAGACACAGACCAGGGCCACACGGGCACTAACTGCTGCCACCCTCGCTGGATCGGCCAGGCATCGCCGGGCCGCAGCAGCCCAGCAGTCTGTGCTTCAGCAGATTGCTGCGCATGCTGCAGTGCTGGCCCGTGCAAGTGCTAGTGCATCAGCCGACCAGGGCGTGCCTGTGCTCTGTCAGGTTGGCAGCATTCATGCAGCCAACACTGTGACTCCTCCACTGCAGCTGCCACCACCCGTAGGTCAGACTGCTGCCGCCCAAGCAGAGTTGGAGCAGTCAGCAGCCGGCCCCTTCAGGCCCAGAGCTGGTCCAGGCCGACCCCCAAGGGCATCTGCCGTCTCACCATCTGACCCTCAGCAGCCTTCCCCCCAGCCTTGCTGCAGCCACTGGGGTCCCATTGAGGAGGAGCTGCAGGGCGGTTAGGGGCCAGTCACGGAAGCGAGACGGATCACCCTCGCAGGGGGAAAAGTAGAAGGTGTGGCCAAATGTGTTGTTTTATATATGAAGGCCGAGACTGGTGTATTCGTTTTATATATAAAGGCCGAGACTGGTGTATTTGTTTTATATATGAAGGCCGAGACTGGGGTCCTTGTTTTTTTTGAGGGGGTTTCTCTGAATTAGTTTGTCATGCGGGAAGGGCACAGAGTTATCACAGTAAAAAAATTTCTTTAATCGCACTGTCCATGTTTGCTTTTGGAAGTATTTGTTGCCTTGATCGGCTGAGGGCTTGTGGAGCGGCTACATTCATCTTCTTTCATTGGCACAAGCCATTCCCTGAGAGGGGGCCTAGAACCGAGTTGCAATAAGCCGCCGACGGACGGCCCTTGCACTTTCTGCCTCCCTCCCGTGCTGGTGCTCCTCCTCCTCTGGTGGTCCTCCAATGTCTGCTGGCAGTGGTTGAGTCCTGCGAATAGCCAGGTTGTGCAGCATGCAGCACATGACAACGAAATTGGAGACTCGCTCAGGCGAGTACTGTAGGGCTCCCCCGGAACGATCCAGACAGCGGAACCGTTGCTTGAGCACGCCGATTGTGTGCTCAATGATGTTCCTGGTTGCTTGATGGCTGTAATTGTATTGCTCTTCAGCAGGGGTGCTGGGTGCACGGAGCGGGGTCATCAGCCAGGTGCACAAAGGATAGCCTTTGTCCCCGAGAAGCCATCCTCGTGGGAGAGGCTGGGCCTCGAAAATGTCTGCCACAGAAGTCTGGCGCAGGATGAAGGCATCGTGGCTGCTGCCTGGAAAGCGGGCATTGACAGCTAGTATGAGCTGCCTGTGGTCACACACCAACTGCATGTTGAGCGAATGGTAGCCCCTCCAGTTGCGGTAATCCTCGGCATTCTCTAGAGGTGCCTGCAAAGCCACATGCGTGCAGTCAATGGCGCCCTGCACCATGGGGAAGCCCACTAATGCTGCAAATCCCATTGCATGCTCTTGCTGCTTGTCCAGGGTCATGGGGAAGGAGATGAACTGACGTATCCTTCTGAAAAGGGCATTGGCCACCTGGCGGATGCAGCAATGTACCGCGAACTGGGAGATGTTGGAAATGTCCCCAGTAGCGGATTGGAAGGAGCCGGTGGCATAGAAGTTGAGAGCCACCGTCACCTTCACTGCCACTGACAGAGACGTCCTGCTACTGAGCTGTGGCTGCAGATCTCTGCGAAGCAGGTGGCAGATCTCAGTGACCACCTCCCTTCTGAATCGCAGCCTCCGAACACACTGCTCCTCAGACATGTTCAGATATGAGAACTGCTGGCGGTATACCCTGGGTGGGTAAGGCCTCCTGTGCCGACGCCTGTTGCCCCTTCTCCGTCTGGCCATGACTGGCACTCTCTCACGGCATCTCTGAGCCCTTTGAATGCAATGCAGTAAGCCAACATCTACACCCATTGCAGCCCCCATTAGATGTATCAGATCAATGCTATGGCACTGAAAGTTAAATCCAAGTGCAAAGCTCTGGCCTGAAGCCACAAGTACCTGTGCGAGTGTTCAGCCAAACCAGAAAGCTCTTTACCTTTGTCTCTCTCCAAATACCCATCTCTTACAAAGAAGGAGTGGAGCAAAATGGCTGACATTTATACTGCAGGAGGAGTCCCCTTTAATTAGCGCCCCCCACGCCCCGCAGCGACTGGGAACCATTCCCCTCTACCGGTCGCGGGGGGCGCCATGCGCACAATAGGCCGGCGCCACTGAATTTCCGGTTCGGGGCGCACAAATGGCGTTGCACCATGAAATGACGTCAGGATCTGCGCACGCAGCTGAGCGCGCGCTATGGTTTTGCGCCGGCGCTAAATCTTAACTGAATTTCGTGAGAGGCGCAGATCGCGCCACGCCCGGGCACTAGCCGCTTAGCGCCCCACTTCTCCTCCTCCTAAAGGTGCTAGCAGCTGGCGCAAACAACTGAATTTCTAGGCCTATGTTTCTATGTTCCGCCAAGACCACTCGGCTCCCGACCTCATTACAGCCTTGGTCCAAACATGGACAAAGGAGCTGAATTCTAGAGGTGAGGCGAGAGTGACTGCCCTTGACATCAAGACAGCATTTGACCGAGTGTGGCATCAAGGAGCCCTAGTAAAACTGAAGTCAATGGGAATCGGGGAAAATGATCCACTGGCTGGAGTCATACCTAGCAGAAAGGAAGATGATTGTGGTGATTGAAGGTCAATCATCACAGCCCCAGGACATCGCTGCAGGAGTTCCTCAGGGCAGTGTCCTAGGCCCAACCATCTTCAGCTGCTTCATCAATGACCTTCTCTCCATCATAAGGGCAGAAATGAAGATGTTCGCTGATGACTGCAGTGTTCAGCGCCATTCACAACTCCTCAGATAATGAAGCAGTCCATGCCCGCATGCAACAAGACCTGGGCGACATTCAGGCTTGGGCTGCTAAGTGGCAAGTAACATTTGCGCCACAGAAGTGCGAGGCAATGACTATCTCCAAAAAGCGAGCATCTAACCACCTCCCCTTGACATTCAACGCATTACCATCGCTGAATCCCCTACCATCAACATCCTGGGGGTCACCATTGACCAGAGACTTAACTGGACCAGCCACATAAATACTGTGGCAACAAGAGCAGGTCAGAGGCTAGGTATTCTGCGGCGAGTGTCTCACCTCCTGACTCCCCAAAGCCTTTCCACCATCTACAAGGCACAAGTAAGGAGTGTGATGGAATACTCTCCACTTGCCTGGATGAGTGCAGCTGCAACAACACTCAAGAAGCTTGACACCTGTGATAAATCCATGTAGTGGAACAAGAACTCGAAGAGGCAATATCTTAGAATTAACACGAGTACTTTATTAACAACTGTGTAGCAAAGAAAACAGGCCTGCATCCTGCAATTCCACCTTTGCTGACCTTGACAGGAAGCAACCCCCTGACCTTAACTAGTGGCAGCACTGGCTACAGCACCGCCTGGTGGATAATCTTAATCATAACATCCCAGATTACTATAACACCATCCAGGGCAAAGCAGCCCGTTTGATTGACACCCCATCCACCACCTTAAACATTCACTCCCTCCACCACCGGCGTACCGTGGTAGCAGTGTGTACCATCTACAAGATGCATTGCAGCAACTCGCCAAGGCTTCTTCGGCAGCACCTCCCAAACCCGCGACCACTTCCACCTAGAAGGACAAGGGCAGCGGGTGCATGGGAACACCACCACCTCCAAGTCACACACCATCCTGAGGAAGTATATCGCCGATTATTCATCGCCGCTGGGTCAAAATCCTGGAACTCCCTCCCTAACAGCACTGTGGGAGTACCTTCATCACATGGACTGCAGCGATTCAAGGCGGTGGCTCACCACCACCTTCTCAAGGGCAACTAGGGATGGGCAATAAATTCTGGCCTTGCCAGCGACACCCATATCCCATAAAAACGAATTTTAAAAAAGCTGAGGTTTTCCTCCTTAGAGCAGAGAAGGCTAAGAGGAGATTTGAGAGAGGTGTTTAAAATCATGAACAGTTTAGATTGAGTAAATAAAGAGAAACTGTTTCCAATGGCTGAAGGGTTGATAACGAGAGGGCACAGATTAAAGGTTATTGGCAAAAGAACCAGAGGTGACATGAGGAAAATCTTTTTTTATGCAACGAGTGGTTAGGATTTGGAATGCACTGCCTGATCGGATGGTGGCTATAGATTTAATAATAGCCTACAAAAGGGAATTGGATAAATACTTGAAGGAGAAAAAATTGCAGAAATATGGGAAATGAGCGGGACTAACTGGATTGCGCTTCGAAAGAGCCGGCGCAGACTCAATGGGCCGAATGGCCTCCTTCTGTGCTGTACTATTCTATGAAGAAAGAGAAAGAGCGAGAAAGAAATAAAGAGAGAGAGAGAGAGAGAGAGGAGAAAGAAAGGGGAGAGAAGGAACAGGGAAGACACATGGGATTAGAACGACAGCTCATGTGGAGGACAAGCAACATGGACAGTTGACAGTTGGGCTGAACAGCCTATTTCTCTGTCGTAACATCTATGTAAAAAAAATAAGAGACTAACTGCTCTTCTGTGATACTGCTTATAGTTCTTTAGTTCTGGGTCCCTGTTGTGATGCTTAGCTGTGTTTAATACGACCTCTCTTAATATCACTGCTCAGGTAGTTCCTATTGGAAAGTGGTCCAAATAGACTAATCTTTGGTGAAATAAAAGCTCATTGTTGATTTCTGTAGATTGGCAGCTGCTTGTAAATTCAAGCTCATGTCTTTGGGTAGAGGCCAAATTATGAAGACCAGGAAAACTAGAAGAAAATAACTAACTCTTTTGCTCTTTTTAAATATTGATGTTTGAAAGTGTGATTGGCACAATAGACGCAAGATTTTTATTTCATAAAATAATACATTCTCTAGAACAGAGAAGACTGAGGGGTGACCTAATAGTGGCCTTTAAAAGTATGATGGGGTTTGATAGGTTAGACATAGAGAAGATGCTCTCAATCATCACATGATGGAAGGTGTCGTCAACAGTGTTATCAAGTGGCACTTACTCACCAATAACCTGCTCACCGATGCTCAGTTTGGGTATCAACAGGGCCACTTGGCTCCCGACCTCATTACAGCCTTAGTCCAAACATGGACAAAAGAGCTAAATTCCAGAGGTGAGGTGAGAGTGACTGCCTTGACATCAAGGCAGCATTTGACCGAGTGTGGCATCAAGGAGCCCTAGTAAAACTGAAGTCAATGGGAATCAGGGGGAAAACTCTCCACTGGCTGGAGTCATAACTACCACAAAACAAGATGGTTGTGGTTGTTGGAGGTCAATCATCTCAGCCCCAGGACATCGCTACAGGAGTTCTTCAGGGCAGTGTCCTAGGCTCAACCACCCTCAGCTGCTTCATCAATGGCCTTCTCTCCATCATAAGGTCAGAAGTAAGGATGTTCGATGATTACACAATGTTCAGTTCCATTCATAACTCCTCAGATAATAAAGCATTCCATGCCCACATGCAGCAAGACCTGGGCAACATTCAAGCTTGGGCTGATAAGTGGCAAGTAGCATTCGTGCCACACAAGTGCCAGGCAATACTATCTCCAACAAGAGTGTCTAACCACCTTCCCTTGGCATTCAATGGCATTACCATCGCCAAAGCCCCCACCATCAACATCCTGGGGGTCACCATTGATGAGAGACTTAACTGAACCAGCCACATAAATACTGTGGCTACAAGAGTAGGTCAGAGGCTGGGTATTCTGCGGCAAGTGTCTCACCCAGACTCCCCAAAGTCTTTTCACCATCTACAAGGTACATGTCAGGAGTGTGATGGAATACTCTCCACTTGCCTGGATAAGTGCAGCTCCAACATCATTCAAGAAGCTCAACACCATCCAGGACAAAGCAGCCCACTTGATTGGCACCCCATTAGCCACCTTAAACGTTCACTCCCTCCACCATCAGCGCACCGTGGCTGCAGTGTGTACCATCTACAAAATGCACTGCAGCAACTCGCCAAAATAATTCAACAGCACCTCCAAAACCCACGAACTCTACCACCTAGAAGGACAAGGGCAACAGGTGCATGGGAACACAACCGCCTCCATGATCCCCTCCAAGTCAAACACCATCCTGACTTGGAAATATATCACCATTCCTTCATCGTCGCTGGGTCAAAATCCTGAAACTCTCTTCCTAACAGCACTGTGGGAGTACCTTCGCCACACGGACTACAGTGGTTCAAGGCGGTGGCTCACCACCACCTTCTCAAGAGCAACTAGGGATGGGCAATAAATGCTGCAGCGATGCCCACAGAGCCACATCCCATGAACGAATAAAAAAATGTTTCCACTTGTGGAGAGCCCAAAACTCAGGGCCATAAATATAAAATAGTCATTAATAAATCCAATAAATAATTCAGGAGAAAATTATTTACCCAGAAATTGGTTAGAATGTGGAACTTGCTATCACATGGAGTAGTTGAGGCGAATAGCATAGATGCCTTAAGGGGAAGCTAGATAAGTAAATGAGTGTGAAAGGAATAGAAGGATATGAAGATTGGGTTAGATGAAGTAGGGTGGGAGAAGGCTCATATGGAGAATAAATACCAGCATAGACCAGTTGGGCCAAATGGCCTGCTTCTATGCTGTAAATAGAGAGAGAGAGAGAGAGAGAGAGAGAGAGAAAAAGGGAGAGTGTAATGTATCACATGGTTTGTCACATGGTTTAGTATGAGCATGCTCAGTTCACTCTGGCCTAGTAAAGCAGGCACATGGACTAGCAACTTATCCTGTCTCTGTCCTTCATTTGTTCTACCCACATATATTACATTTTTGGCGACAAGGATGGAATTTCAAAGCCATTTTTACGGATCATGGAAGGACACAGTGTTCAACCTTCGTGTGGAAAAGTTTAAGGTAAATTTGTGACACAAACTGAATTTTTGCGATGATTTATTGTTAATGCTTATGCAGAATTGTCTGTGTTTCGTCTTCGCATGTGTGCATAAACAGCAACAGCAGCGTTGATTCTCACAGGTACACAGGTAGTGTGCTGAGTCACATCGACGGAATCGGGACAATCATGGCTGCGCCTATGGGATTCATCAGAAGCCTCGGCATGTATGACCAAGCTCGCGAACCATTCAGTTCTTACATTGAGCGAATGGAGATGTTTTTTAAGACCAATAACATTATTGAGACTGAAGGTGCAGATGAGAATGATCAAGCTCAAAATAAAGTAATTCGTGAACAGAAGAAAGCAATTTTTCTAACGGAGATTGGACCAGATGTGTACAGAATGTTGACAAACCTACTCGTGCCAGGGAAAGTGAAGGATGCGTCGTTTGAAGACATTGTCAAGAAACTTGAGGACCATTTCGACCCAAAGCCGTTAGAAATAGCAGAGAGGTAGCAGAGAGCTATAAGTTTGGTACCAGAAATCAAAAACAAAGTGAAACCATCAGTGAGTACATTGTAGCTCTTAAAGACCTGTCTTTGCATTGTAACTTCAGCACATTTTTGGATCATGTGTTGCGAGATAAGTTTGTGGACTGGTGGATGAGCGCACACAGTCCAAGTTACTGAACACTCCGAACCGAATGTTTGACACAGCATGCAAAATTGTCCTATCTATGGAGATGGCGTCTAAGAATGCTGGGGAGCTCCGTCCAGCTCAAGTGACTAGTGCAGCTGAGGTCTACAGTCACAAAGGCACCGCCAAACCTAAAGTTGTGAGACCGAGTCAAAAACATGCCGGTGAGAGCAATTCAGTGAATTGTTATTGCTGCAATGGAAATCACTCACCACTGTCCTGCCAATACAGAAATGTGAAGCGATTTCATTGCCAGAAGCAAGGCCATATTTCAACAGCTTGCAGAGCTAGATCGAAAGCAGAAAGTAAGAACCATTCTCGTGGCAATGCAAAGCAGCGACAACAAAAGGGAGGAATTCACAATATTGAAGTGAACACTCCTGATGAAGAACTCGGCATCTACAGTATTTATTCCACTAGCAGCAACACTAGCAGTTGTAAGAAAGACCTCCGTACAAAACGTTTGGACAATGAGCAATATATTGATATGTATATCGACATGGCGGCAAACTGCTCTAAGGACACATATGAGAGTAAGTTTAATCAAATACCACTTACAAAGAGTACCGTAGAGTTAAAACCTACACCGGAGAAATCCTAGAGACATATGAACAAATGAAATGTACAGTTCAGCACAATGGCCAGTCAGTAAAGTCTGGTTGAGAAAGTTAAAACTAGACTGGAAAAACATCTTCAGTGTAGATGCTTCAAAGAAGCGACTCGACACAATGCTGAACAAGTACGAAAGCATGTTTGCAGACAGTTAGGAGGGCATCACTGGGTATGACGCCCATATCTGCATCAAGTCTAACGCGAAGCCTGTCTATTGTAAGGCAAGGCCGGTCCCCTATGCGTTATAAAGTCAGGTGGAGGAAGAGCTAGCGAAGCTCAGAGAACTGAGTGCTCATAAAAACTGATAAAGTGAATGGGCTACCCAGATTGTGGTAATGCCCAAAGCAGACAAAACTGTACGCTTGTGTGGTGACTACAAAATTACTATCAACCAAGCAGTTGACGATGAGCAGTACCCGTTACCTACATCGCAAAATTTGTATGCAGCACTCTCAGGGTCAAAGGTTTTCTCCAAGCTTGACCTGTCGCATGCTTACGCTCAGCTGAATGTTGACAAAGAGAGTCAACAGTATCTCACCATCAACACACACAAGGGACTGTACTCATACACCAAGCTGCCATATGGTGTAAAGTCTTCTTCCAAAATCTTCCAGGCTGCGATGGATAAGATTTTGCAAGGAGTTCCAAATTGCTTATTCAATCAAACTGTATGCGGATCGCAATAAGCAGTGAGGAAGAAAATCTAGAGGTGTTAGATTTCGTGCTTCAAAAGGTTGAATTCCCACAAAGTCAAATTGAAAAGGAGCAAATGTGGTTTTGTGAGCCCGAGGTTGTGTACCTTGGTCTGAAAGTTCATGCAAATGGCTTGCAACCAGTTAAGGAAAAGGTTGATGCTGTCATCAATGTTCCAAAGCCACAGAACGTATCCGCTTTAAAATCTTTCCTTGGAATGGTCCAGTACTACACACATTTCTTACCCGAGTTAGCAACTATGTTAGCTCCATTGCACGAGCTCCTCAAGAAGGATGTCCAGTGGAAGTGGACAAAAGCGCAACTGAAATCTTACGACACTTGTAAGAGAAGTCTCTCTAGCAATGCTCTACTTGTGCACTACGACACAGAGCGTGAGCTTAAGTTAGCATGTTGTGAGTCAGTCAGTATGACCACTCAGAGTTCTTAGACAAGACACAAATAGGCAGCCACCAGTATGTTTGAGCAATAGATCAGATTTATTAAGCTTACAGCGTAATCAATACATAACATTAGGCGATAGTAACGAATAGCTCGCAGCCCTTGGTTTCTGGAGCCCTTCAGACACAGGCAACGTCGTCGCAGGTCTGTTCCTTATCTTCGCAGCAAAACTCTGTGAAACTGTTCTTTGAATCTCGAGGTTTTAACCCATTCCTTATCAACAGTTCGTTTGGCCAGTGTCCATATATGGTCTTTAACAAAATCACCTTTTTTAATTGGTTCTAATGGTCAAAATACCATTGTCACTCAGGTTAAGGCTAGTAACCTGGCCACTCCTTTTCCAGTACATTTCCATTAACCCTGTTCTGCTGTCGTGTTTCACCCCATTGGAATTTACTTTATCTCTTTCATTTCATGCCTCAAGCAGTACAAGGCCTTTATACCAAGGGCCCAGATCATTTCAGCGCTGATCCACTAGCCTTGATGTATCCAGACTATCTCAATTTAATCTACCAGATAAATACCTTAACTTACATGATCTCTCTCATTTATTGGAATTTATACTAATTATTCTTTAAATATTGTCGCAATTAGTTTTGTTAAGCGAATTCTAAGTTCCAACAGCATTATAATATGTTTTTCTTAGCAATTTAATGATCTGACCTTCACTTGCAGTCTGTGGCTGTTTGTTATCAAAACTTAGTCAAAACTGCTTTTGAACTGTCTGCAGCTACATTTTGAACAAGTCTTAGCATTCTAGTTACCCAGGAGTAATTATGGGTAATATTATTTGGTCAGTGGCTACACTTAAAAGTTATACATAAATGATTCTCATCTACTAAATATCTTATAATGTGATGCTTCTAGTTATGGGGTGGGAGTTGTCATAAGCCACGTAATGGATGACAGCCAAGAGAAACCAATCGCGTTTGCATCTCGAACCCTCACAAAGAGCGAAAGAAACTATGAGCAAATTGAAAAGGAAGCACTTGCCATAGTGTTTGGAATCAAGAAATTCCAACAGTTCCATATCGGCAGAAAGTTTACCCTGATAACCGATCACAAACCACTCCTAGCAATATTGGGGCCCAAATGTGCCATCCCTGCAATGGCCGCATCAAGAATGCAAAGTTGGGCAGTGTTGTTGTCACAATATGACTACACGATTGAATATCGCACCTCAAAGCAAAACACAATCGCAGATGCTTTGTCCAGGTTGCCACATGAGGACTCGTGTTGGAAGTGAAGGTGAGATTTTCACGCTAGGTGCAGTTGACAAAGACTTTCCCGTGAATGCAACTGAGATTGCAGATGAGACTCAAAAGGACTCAGTACAGAAAAGAGTGTATGAAAACACCTTGAATGGATGGACTGATCAGTGTATGGACACAGAATTGAAACCATTCCATAACCATCGTACTGAATTGTCTTGTGAGCAAGTTTGTATCAAGTGAGGAAACAGAGTGGTGGTACCTACTTCCTTGAGTTTGGAACCAAAACAAAACAGCCCGAAAATTGGTTCAACACCAAAACCTTTTGTAAGGAGGTCAGGAAGGCGCTGCAAACCTGTTATTAAACTGAATTTGTAGTTCATTTGTAGGATTTGAAAGACAAAAATGCCAGGAGTTTTTGTTATGTGGTATATATAATGCTGGGAAAGGTGGCGTCATAGTTTTGTTGTACTTGAGGGGAATATGTACTTTTTTTTTTAAAGGGGAAAGCAGTGTAATGCATTGTCACATGGTTTAGTATGAACATGCTCAGTTCGCTCTGGCCTAATAAAGCAAGCGCATGGACTAGCAACTCATCCGGTCTCTGTCCTTCATTTTTTCTACCCACATATATTAGAGAGAGAGATAGATAAAGATAGTAATTCCATCTCCTGACTCTGAGGTGGATTCAAGCCCAGGTCCCCGAGGAGAAAGGACAGTCCACCTGCTACAGAAATGTATCTCTATACCAACTGTAATCAAATGTTTTAGCATATTTAAAATGTACAATGAAATTTGTTAACACTGAACAATATTGTGGCAATCACGAAGGCATTCTTTCTTCCAATTCACAGATCACTTACAAGCAAAAGTGAATTTTCTTGGGAGGTCAGGAAGACACCAGCAGACCAAAAGACTCAGACTCAGGGATACTGAAGGAAGATGCAAGTGGATGCTGTGAGAATGAAGGGAAAAGGAATAGAAAAGAAATCTTGGGGATAGAGAAACATTTGGGGTATTTGAAGAGCACTAAAGGTGTTATTTTCATAGAATCATAGAAAGTTACAGCACAGAAGGAAGCCATTTCGGCCCATCATGTCCACGCCGGCCAACAAAGAGCTATCCAGCCTAATCCCACTTCCCAGCTCTTGGTCCGTAGCCCTGCAGGTTAGAGCATCCCAAGTGCACATCCAAGTACTTTTTAAATGTGGTTAGGGTTCCTGCCTCTACCACCCTTTCAGGCAGTGAGTTCCAGACCCCCACAACCCTCTGGGTGAAGAAATTTCCCCTCTAAACCGTCCTCCAATTACTTTAAATCTGTGCCCCCTGGTTTTTGACCCTTCTGCTAAGGGAAATAGGTCCTTTCTATCCACTTTATCTATGCCCCTCATAATTTTATACACCTCAGCAAGGTCTCCCCTCAGCCTCCTCTGTTCCAAGGAAAACAGACCCAGCCTATCCAGTCTTTCCTCATAGCTAAGGTTCTCTACTCCCGGCAACATCCTTGTAAATCTCCTCTGTACCCTCTCTAGTGCAATCACATCTTTCCTGTAATGTGGTGACCAGAACTGCACTCTAGCTGAGGCCTAACTAGTGTTTTATACAGTTGAAGCATAACCCCCCTCCTCTTGTATTCTATGCCACGGCTAATAAAGGCAAGCATTCCTTATGCCTTCTTAACCATCTTATCTACTTGGCCTGCTACCTTCAGGGATCTGTGGACATGTACTCCAAGGTCCCTTTATTCCTCTACACTACTCAGTGTCCTACCATTTAATGTGTATTCCCTTTCCTTGTTAGCCCTCCCCAAATGCATTACCTCACACTTCTCTGGATTTAATTCCATTTGCCACTGTTCTGCCCACCTGACCAATTTATTGATATCTTCCTGCAGTCTACAGCTTCCTTCTTCAGTATCAACAACACAGCCGATTTTAGTATCATCTGCAAACTTCTTAATCATACCCCTTATATTCAAGTCTAGATCGTTGATAGACACCACAAAAAGCAAGGGACCTAGTACTTAACCCTGCGGAACCCCACTGGAAACAGCCTTCCAGTCACAAAAACACCCATCAACCATTACCCTCTGCTTCCTGTCTCCGAATCAGTTTTGAATCCAATTCACATGGAAAATTCACAGAATTGATACAATTCAATGAATTTACTTATTTTAAAATAGAATTAAGAAATGTTTTGCCAATAAATTCTGAACAGAATCAGAATCTCAAATAAATTTGTGGTACAGTCAGGTTAAAACATAGCATACATAGGTCTATTGCCCTTGCAAAGCTGGATTCTGCAAACAATTCTAAATTCGTTCAGAAGTATGTGGAATTTCCACAAACCTGCCACATTAGTGACATTGCAATGTCAGTGAATTGCATTGCAAAACATCTCCTCAAACAACCTCTTTCATTAGTCACACCGACCAGGCTTTCTGAATGATAAATTGATATTCAGATTAGCAAAAAAACAAGCAAAATGCATTTATCACATATGGTAATAACACCGTATATAGGGGTATAAAAACAGAAAATTTTGGAAAAGCACATCAAGTTCATTGAACAAAAATTAACAAGTCCTATAGAACCCTTCATCCGAATGGGTCACTCGCAAAATATTAACTTATCTCTTTCAGATGCTTATCATCTTGCTATACATTTCACTATTTTCTGTTTTTATTCCAGATTTTCAGAGTTCACAGTTTCGATTTCTTTAAAGTGCAATACTAAAAATGAGAGCCTGGAAATTCAATAATGCCCCACCCGTTTTGCGGCACTAAACAAGCACCATGCCTTCAATATGGTGGTCAGGAAGCACACGCTCGTTACGAGCCGGAAGCGCTCCACCCGCCATATTGGTATAGGAAAAAAACTAGGCATCCAGAGTCTACGCATATTATGCAAATAAAAGGGTTCATGCCTGTTTGAGGCCTGTAATACTATTTTGCCCTGAGGCAGCCAGTGCCAACTGCATTCAGGAAAACCAAGTCTACATGTGGTCTAAAGCTCTGCAGGCCACCGCTCACCCACCTCGCCGATTGTGAACTTGATCCCCCTCCGATCACCGTCGCCACCACCCTCCCCGATTCTGGCCACCGCTACCCTCTCTCCCAATTGCTCCTCTCCCAGTAGCCCGCCTCCCCACCACTTGGTCACCCAGCTCTCCAGATACCATTGAAGGACTAAACCGAGGGCTGCCAATAGTGACACAGCAGCCCAATCCTCGCAGCCTCTTCTCCAGCAAGCTGCCTGGGGATGCCCTTTAGTTATCTGCAGCTTGCTGGTTCAATGATAATGAGGCCCCTGGCCCAATATTAGGTGCAGTTTGGGCCTATCCATTCAGGAGCAGGGATCATAAATGAATGGTTCAATAATCACACAATGCAATAAAATACGAGGCAGCTTGATTGCAGCAGATGACACAGCTACAGCCACTGAGCATTTCATGGGCCAAGATCAATACTCCCCTAAAATGCTAAGAATGATCATGACATCACATGATTTGTGTCAAAGAATCCACAATTATGATGCTGTAATATCAACAGAATATAGCCCAAGCAGGTAAAATGTTTACATTGGTCTCGTACCAAAAATTTATTTGAGCTGACAACAGAATATACTACTGCATTTAATTGTGACTCAAAACTGAAGTTTCCATGGAACATATGTTACTTACCCATAAGGATTAGGATCTGGTCCAGCATTTGGGTGACCACTCACAGCCCATCGAGAGACTAGTGAGACTTCTCCAAATATCCAGTGTGTCAGGAACTGCAAACTCCCAAATGCTGCCCCACTCACAAGCCAATTGCGCTGAGCAGCAGGCTCCTTCTTTTCCGCTGTAGATTTAATTTCCTCTTTTTTCTTTGGTAGATTCTGAAAATCTGACACAAATAACAATGATTCATTTTTTTAAATCACTGACTACAATAACCATTATAATAGATTGAGATCATTTATCAGTTACCAGCAGATGTGCCACAGGAGCCGAGAAACTTATGATCCAGTCACCTGAATACAGTGACAAACACAAATAATAAAGGGGCATCTATGCTTTGGGAAAACAGTGGTAAAGCCTAGCTTATTTACAAATGAAGACGATCGCATTATTCATAAGAAATAAAATCACAATTAAATTGTGGAACATATTCTTAATGACTGTGTTAAAATAATAATTCACAACTGTCCCTGAATTCTTCCATTAACAGCACAAGGGCAGTAGTTAAAGAAAGAGGTATTTTTGATCAAGTGTGGCAAAGTCCTTATTTTTGGCTGTGCCTTCAGTAGACACCACAAGCAGAGGTCAGGTGGTTTCACACAGGTAAGAATGGAAAGTCAGTAGGTGAGTCAGCTTTTCTAATAACTAATTCCAGGACTGGGAACATCTTCCTGCCTTCCCAGTCAAGAACTGTGTATCGATGCACGGGAGAAAGAATTAAAAATAATCACTACTGCAAAGAAAGAACATTACATAGGATTACATAAGATACTAGCTGGGGGTGCCCGGCGGTGCCGAGGCTTTTTTGAGGGCATGTTGTTGGAAGAGAGAGAGGGAGCGACTGGGGGGAAGAGAGAGAGGGAAGGAGAGAGAGAGAGGAAAGGAGAGAGAGAGAGAAGAGAGAGTGAGAGAGAGAGGGAAGGGGAAGAGAGGGAAGGGGAAAGAGAGGAAAGGAGAGAGAGAGGGAAGGAGAGAGAGAGAGGGAAGGAGAGAGAGAGGGAAGGAGAGAGAGAGGGAAGGAGAGAGAGAGGGAAGGAGAGAGAGAGGGAAGGAGAGAGAGAGGGAAGGAGAGAGGGAAGGAGAGAGAGAGGGAAGGAG